>NC_143253.1:134025737-134331192 GCF_984573655.1 Nuphar pumila
TGTTAAAGAAGATCTTGTGCACTTGGTTTCTCATATACACAAGCATGTATGCATTCATTATTTAGATTGCAACTGCTATTAGTTTATTGTTTGTTTGTACATTTGTTGACTATTAAATAATTGAATCATAAAATGCAGCAAAATCTTTTTCTGTTATAGAAGATACTTTTCTTCAAGTTAGCATACTACTGTTAAATCATAGTATCTTTGTAAATATATATGTTAATAGATTAACATATGTATACATTAAATGTGTATATATGTGTTAATATATATTAGGTATTTATGTAATTTTTATATTTTCTTTTGTTTTTTATGTTTCTTATTTTTGTAATAGGTAGTGCCCCTTAGGGGCACTATTGTTATTATGTTCTAGCTGCTTTACATGTTAATCTCTTATTTTTTAGTATTTATTTGAGATTTTATTTATTTCTTGTTGGTTGTTGTTTCATCAATAAAGAATTTGTTATTTATTTATAATTTTAGATATTTTTTATAGTTTTTTAAGTTTAAAAAAAATTGAGGCTTATGCTTTACGCCTTGCCTCAAATTTTGGTGGAGCGCCTCGCTACGCCTCAACGCTTTTCACAACACTGGTTATAGGTAAGTTCCTTCTAAGTTCATCACTCGGACAACCCAGGTGTTGTCCTAGTGTCTCAGTTACTTAATGGTGATAATTACTCGACATGGAGTCGAGCCATGATCATGTCCTTGAGTGTAAAAAATAAGCTTTGATTTGCCGATGCTTCAACCACTCAACTTGAGATTTTGATCCCGAAATATCCTCTATGGATGAGATGTAATCACATGATCCTAAACTCAATTTCTAGAGATCTGGTAGAAAGTGTGATATGTGTCCGCCATTGAAGAGAATGGTTTACTCAAAGCCACGACTTGAATATATCATATTCAAAGTGCCATAAATCAACACCAACAAGAGAACAATGTTGTCACCATATATTTCACCAAGTTGAAAAGTTACTTGGACAAGTTGGCAACCTACATCCCTCCAACAACGTGTACTTATGGAGCCATGAAATTGCTTGTGGATCAACAACAAAATGAGAAAGTCATTCAGTTCCTCATGGGACTGAATGACACATTCAATATTGTTCGTGGGCAAATTCTATTGATGAACTCACTTTCGACTATAGCTAAAACATACTCTTTAGTTCATTAAGAAGAAAACATCATCGGGCACTTGACACCATCCCTGCCACTGCTGATCTTATAGCACTTGCTGCCAACACACAAGGTGTTATCATGGACACCAGAGTTGATTAGTTACCATCCAAAGGAAAATCTGCTAGACGTTCTAGACTGATTTGCTCTAAATGTCAACGTGTCGGTCATATGAAAGTGAAGTGCTTTAAGTTGCATGGATAACATGTTATAGCATCATGATTGATTGGTTAAGTATGTAACATGCTTAGAAGTCCATGACTAGATGTATTTACATATGTGTTTTCATGTAAATAGTCATGTTGTTTGTACTTTTTTAATTGAACGATGCTAGTAGAAAAATTATGACGCTCAAACGAATTAGATTCTGGCAAAATTCTTTTGTGTGAGTCATGTAGACATATACACGAAGTTCTAGTAAATAGGGTTTGGCCAGAAAGTTCATCATTTGAGGGATATAGCTTCTGTAATATAAACCAGGAAATTTGGCCTGTGTACTTTACTGAATTTGGTAGTTGTTATCGTAAATTCTTTTATGGATTTTTTGGCTAGTTTTTTGATATGTGATGTTAGACATCTTGTATATCCCACAAAAAATAAGAAAAAAATTGTAACTCTTGCCAGTATGTACCAAAACTTTACCCAAATTGATGAAAATCTGTTGCTTGCAGAAAATTAGAACATGTGATTTCTCTAATAGGGGTCTGTTTCAGAATATATTTAGAAATAATGGCATAGAGTTTAGAAGCAAGAGTAGACTCTGCTGAAATATAGGAGATAAAGCTATAACTAAAAAAGTTGAGAAAAATATAAGCCTTTGGGAAGGTTGCTGAATTACTTTTTCTTTAGGAAACAAAAGTCTGCACCTGTTTGTGTTAATAGAAAAACTAATTTCAATCTAGAAATTTCTAAGATAAAAATATAATAGTTTTTTTTTAATTTGTCACTTGGAAATAGTAGGAGACACATGCAGATGTTTCTCAGAATTTATGCTTATCAATTTGAGCTCTGTGTAAACCTTACTATTTACTGTTTTAAGTAATGATTCATGAACCTGTGATTCAATGTCTATCATGCTTACATATACATTGTCAATTTGTGAATAAGTGTATAGTGTAAGAATTTTATGAAAATGATGTATGACAGCATGATGAATGTTCACGCATGATGGTTATGATGAATGTCATGCTTGCTTGATGTGATGTATGTTAAATCATATGAGATGACAAATTGCACGAGTGATGCATTTATGGTTTATGTCAAAGACATGGGCATCATGCATTGTGTTGAATGGTTTGTGTATAGCATGCTAGATGTGATGTGAGTTGTGAGAAACCTTATGTGCACATGGCTTATGAGTGAACCTGGGTTTCATGAAACCACTGTAGTGTTTGTGTGCACCATATCATGAATGATAGTTATACTTGCTCATACACACTTAAACCTCAAGGGATGAATGGCTAAAAGTTATTCCAGACAGAAGCATGTTACCATGAGTCAGGGCTTAAGGATATCCCAGAGCGATGATAGGTTCTTGAGAGATTAGTTTTGAATGAGTTAAGATTTATCTTAAGTTAGTTGTGAGAGCATTCAGAGTGAAAGCTCAAGCTAAAGAGCCTTTGGTGTTGAGACACTTAAGTTGATTGATGAGTCTAATTAAGCAAACCCTAGTCCACCACGTTCATCTCCAGCCAGCAAACCCCAGTGTCGTCGTCTCCCTCTTCGTTAGCCACTGACGATGTGCTACCAGCGACCACCGTCGCCCTTCTCAGCAGGCACCACCGACTGAAGTTGCCGGTGACCCCGAGTACTCCCCTCTACTCCCATTCGGCAAACTCTATGAGCAGAGCCATCGCCTTTATCGTCGACACACTGGTGACCTCTCGGTCACGGTCTTCGTGCTCCCTCCCCCCTTTTTGGTGTCATTACTGCAGTCCCCAGCGTGCCTCACGATCGCCGTTTCCTTCATTCCCCATCTGCGAGCTTCTATAAGTCGGTCCCCTATGCCAGCCCTGCCGCCGCTGTCTTTCCCGGCGTCTCCCAGGTAAACCCTGGGACCCCCTCTCGCCTTTTCCCCCTTTCTTTCAGGATCACCGGAGGACCAGGGTAAGCCCTGCCTTATTTATTTTCCGACAGGGGGTGGCACCCCTGCCTTGCTTCTTCTTTGGCAGGGGGTCGCCCCTATGCCTTACTATTTCTTTGGCAGGGGGTGGCCCCCCTGCGTTACTTGATTTATCCGGCAGAGGGTGACACCCCCCTGCCTCGCTTGTTTTCTAGCAGGGGGTGGCTCCCCTGCCTTACTATTTCTCCGGTAGGGGGGTGGCCCCCTGCGTTACTTGATTTCTCTGGCAGGGGGTGGCACCCCCTGCCTCGCTTGTTTTGTGGCAGGGGATGGCCTCCCTGCCTTGTGTTTTCCGACAGGGGGTAGCCCCCTTTGCCTTGTTGACTATTTTTTTTTTCGGCAGAGGGTGACCCCCCTGCCTTGTTTTCTGGCAGGGGGTGGCACCCCATGCCTTGCTTCTTCTTTGGCAGAGGGTCGCCCCCTGCCTTGTGTTTTCTGACATGGGGTAGCCCCCCTTGCCTTGTTGACTGATTTTTTTTCTTTTCTGCATAGGGTGCCCCCTCTGCCTTACTTGTTTTTTTCTTTGGCAGGGGGTCTCCACCTTGCCTTATTTTGTTTTCAGGGAGGGGGTGGCCCCCCTTGCCTTACTGTTTCTCTAGCAGGGGTGGCCCCCCTGCCTTACTGTTTCTCTGGCAGGGGGTGGCCCCCCCTGCCTTACTTGGTTTCAGTCTTACTACCTCTTATTTCAATTTCGTTCACCCGAGGTTTGTGTTTCCCTATCCGGGCTCATTTTCGACAGGGGGTGTCACCCTTCTTGTTATTAGGTAATAAACTTTATTTTAACACAATGTCACTTGCAAATTTCTTAATGGATCCCGCTTATGCCCCGCCACCCATGGTAAGTAAGTGACAAAAATAATGTAAATCGGGTAAATACCCGTGGTGAGTAAGTGATGCAAGCGCATCACATGTTATTTAATTTGTTGGATGCAATACTTACTGTTTACACACTCACTTAGTTGTGGATATCTAGGACTGTTTTGATAGAGTTTGGAGATCATGCTGAGCATGATTTTAATGTATGAGAATATAAGTGTTCTTATTTTTGGAGTACGGATTTCATGCTAGGCATGATAGTAGTTAGCGAGATATTGGAGTGTGTTTGCTGCAGGTACATGTTTGATATTGTTTTGATATGAATGATTTGAATGTATTGCAATGTTTGATGTGTTTGTATTCATGCTTGCATGAAGTTATTTTCTATTTGATTATGCCTTCCATGTGAAATTGTATCATGAAAACATGTTTTTAAATGAATGTATCATTTGTGAAATGTGATTTCATATTTATAAATATCCTCGTGATGTGTATAAATATGATGTGATGGTGTTACACACGAAAAGCTACACATTAATTAAAACAAAAAATTGCTCACAAACAATCACCAAATAAGAATTAATAGATAAATTAGATATTTTTTTCATCATAGCATTATTAAGATTCTCTTTTAACTGGTGATGATAATATCTGTAACATTATAGGACAAAATGACTGCAAACCATGATTGGATATACCGTAGGATAGTTGATAATGAGATATCACATGAATATATGGATGGTGTCGACAGTTTTATTGAATTCACAGCGGCAAGTGTCAGTACAGTGGATCTCACTGGTCGGATCAGATGCTCCTGCACGATGTGTAAGAATAATCGATTTGTAGAACCTCATGGCGTTAGACATCACCTATAAAGGAAGGGTTTTGTTATTGGTTATCAGAATTGGATGCTTCATGGTGAAGAATTTTGGAATAATTTTGACGCACGGGTGAATGTGGTGCATGATAATCCATATGTAGATTTGATATTTGATGCCGCAGGACCAGAATTGGGTCCTGCTATGGGACATAGTGATGCACCAACTGGGGTAGAGGAAGAAGCAACAAACAATACAACTGGGGTATTGCAATTTTTGAATGTATTGCATGATGTTGTTTATTTGTTAGAATATGGTTCGCGGAGGTCACAGTCGTCGAGCACCCAGTGGTAGCCAGTCTGAGCCTTCATCTTCACGGGTTGCTTCGATAGGTATATCATTTAAATAATTGTATACTGATTAGTTTAAATATGCATTGTGTGAATTTCTAATTCATTGTTCTGTAGGTGTTGTTTTGCCTACACATGACCCAACTACGCCGGATGCAGGGTCTTTTCAGTGTGACACACGACGAGTAATTCAAATAGTGTATATTGATAGTCGACCATAAGTATTTCATTATCGCTTGTCCAATACTTAACTTATAAAAAATGTATATCGACAGTTGATTGTTAATGTGTATCAATTCATGTGCAGTGCAAGGTTTGACCAACAAGAAATAATACAAGAAATTATGAAATCATTACTGCATCATCTTCCAAGACTAGTAGCGCAATGAAAAGAGTACCCGAGAGAGGTGTTGGATAGATTAATGTTTCCATTCATAGTATGCAATCGTTTATCATAACAAGAGGTGTTTCATATTTATGTGTGCTAACAAGAGACTGGTTGCCAAGGGGTTCAAACAAGGAGGGAATAGATTACTTTGATACCTATTCTCCGGTTACCCGGATGACCACTATTAGGGTGCTTATTACACTGGCTTCCATTTATGATCTCTCGGTCCATCAAATGGACGTGAAGACCGCTTTCTTACATGACAATCTTGAAGAATAGATCTATATGGATCAACCTGAGGGTTATGTGGCTCCTGGTAATGAAGATAAAGTTTGTAGACTTGTTAAGTCATTATATAGACTTAAACAAGCCACTAAACAAAGGCATGAAAAGTTTGATAATATTATTTTATCATTTGGCTTTGTTGTCAATGAATCTGATAAGTGTGTTTATTGTAAAGTTAAAAGTGATGGTTGTATTATTTTATGCCTGTATGTAGATGATATTCTACTGTTTAGTTCCAATATGGGAATTGTTAATGAGACAAAGTTGTTTCTTAGTAGTAAGTTTGATATGAAGGATATGGGTGTTGCAAATGTGATCTTAGGCTTAAAGCTGACTCGTTCAGCTGAAGGGTTAACCATTTCACAATCTTACTTTGTTGAGAAAGTACTTGTGAAATTTGGCTATAACCAAGGGAGATCTGTAGCAACTCCATATGACCCTTCTATCCCTCTTCATAAGAATACGACTGGTGTTCCTGTGTCTCAATTGAGGTATTCCCAGATTATTGGAAGTTTGATGTATCTAGCAAATTGCACTAGATCGGATATTTCGTTCTCTGTGACAAAGTTAAGTAGATACACAAGTTGTCCAAATCGCACTCATTGGAAGGCATTGGACAGGGTACTTAGATACCTGAAAGGAACCATTTCCTTGAGTTTGCATTACAAGAGATTCCCTGCAGTTCTTGAGGGATATAGTGATGCGAGCTGGATAGCCATGAACTTTGACATTTATGGCGTGACAGGGTATGTATTTACCTTGGGTGGCGGCGCAGTCGCCTGGAGATCAGTAAAGCAGACCATCTTGTCTCGGTCTACTTTTGAGGCTGAACTATGTGCTTTAGATGTTACAGGATTGAAAGCTGAATGGTTAAAGGGACTTCTTGAGGAACTTCCTTTAATGTGCAAGTCAATTCCTGCGATATCTGTGCATTGTGACAATATGGCCACTATTGCAAAGATTAAAAGCACAAAATATAACAAAAAGCAGAGGAGACATATCCAAGTCAGAATAAAATCTGTAAGGGAACTGGTGTCTCAGTTAGTGGTTGTTGTGGACTATGTTGGATCCAAAGAGAACACAGCTGATCCATTAACGAAAGGACTAGATAAGTCTTTAGTCCTAAAATCCAAAGAGGGGATGGGACTGAAACCCATCAGTAGTTCATCTACAGTAGCAACCCAACCTATCTGAGTGGAGATCCCACAAAGTAGGTTCAATGTGGTAATAACAAGCTGTAGGGTGAATTCGATAGCACCTTATTAAATTTGATACCTTGTATCTGTGTTTGTTCCTCTGTTTACTCTGGAAAGGTGCTGTAGCTGCAAGTTAAGGAAGAGTTAAAACTCTGAATGGGTTCAAAGTCTTCTAGGCGAGATGTTAGCAGTGCATCTTTGGAGAAGCCCACCTATGTGAGTGTAACTGTGTGGCCGCAGTTCAAGGAATTGGGTTATTCCTGAAGTCACTCATGAAACAGGATTCGGGCGCATGGCCATTAACGCGCCGCCCCTAAAGATTACAACCAGAACCTTTATCGTGTTTTTGCTGATGGACACTCATACACCAAAGGTTCAAGTTCAAGACTTCAGTTCACTTCGTTCCTGTGGGGGTAAAGTTAGTCAACTAAGGTAGTGGTTTAAACCGGAAGGTACCATTGCTGAAAGCATGATATGTCTTGTTGTAGAATGTCTCTTTTTGCACCTTGGTTTCCTCCTGTTTCATTCTTTGAATTTGTGGGGGAATGTTAGGTGTAAGAAAGAAGGGAGAGAAATTCAAAGAAGAAATGGGTTGTTTAGAGATAGATGTCTTGATGAGGTGAAATAGTCCCATATTGCTTTTGCTTGAGTTTTCTGAGAGCTTTATAAGAAATTAGTGAACTCATACACTTGTTCTTGAGAACAAGGGAGTGGGATGACCACCATACACACACACACGCGCGCGCCCGCCCGCGCCCGCCCGCCGTGCCGTTTCGTGCCGAGCCGGGCTGGGCCGGGCTTGGGTTCGGGTTTGGGTTTGGGTTTGGGTAATTGGCCCTTTAGGGCCATATCCAATCAAGACAAGTATCTTTTTACCCAAAGTTTCTTTGGATTCGGTAACGAGTTGTGGGAATGGATAACGGGTCACGACTCCTCGTATTCCGTGCCCGTTATGACGCTTCGGATTCTGTAACGGGTCTCGATCTTTCGAAGACCGTTAACGGATCACGTCTCCCCAGAATCCGTAACGGGTCCTTCCACGTTTCATAATCGTTCGTGGGTTATAAAAGCGTGTTGAGGGCTGGGGTTACGGAGAAGTGGAAACAGGCGATTTCTGGCCGAAGCTCTGTGATTTCCCATCTCTCTGTTACTCTCTCTCTTTCTCTTTTTCCTTAGTTATCCCGAAAGGGGTTGTTCTGCAACTTTGGTTCGAAGAGGCTGTTTTCGAAGGACGACCCGCCGGAGTGCACGGGTCGGTTTCGTCGTGGCTATTGTATCCTGGGGGAAGGACGCCGGACCCTGATTTGCACAGTATGTGGGGGCGAATCTTCTCTAAGGGGAGTACTTTCGTACGCCTTAGCCTGCTGCATAATTTAAACATGTGCATGTTATTTTCTTTATGTTTTATGCTTCTGTTTGCTCTAATGCTATTGTCTGGATTTTGGTCTGATGCGGAAAATGTCATGCTTGCTCCCTGTTGCTGTTTCGGTCGTCTGTTAATCATGCTATTTACACTGCTGAATTTCTTTATTTATTTCGTGTTTTATATCATGATGACGATTGTGAAACTGTGTGATCCGAAAAATGATCCAACAGTCTTAGAGAAGATTCGAAGCATGTCGTCTTCTTCTGCGTTTGTACCAAAAGTGGACATGTCCGGTATGCCAGAAAAGTTTGCCGGACAGAACTTCAAGCGTTGGCAACAACGCATGAAGATCTGGTTCACTACGATAGGGCTGTTGAATGTTCTGGAAGTCGACTGCCCTTCGGTGTCTGATACTAACCCTGACCCTGCTGCAGTTACTGCGGCTGTAGAGTGGAAAGAAAAGGACAGTATATGTCGTAGTTGCATACTGTTGGCTCTGTCCAACACATTGTTCGATGTGTACTGTTCTTCCTCTACCACTGCTAAGGGTTTATGGGACCAACTTGACAAGAAGTACAATACAGAAGACCAAGGTCTTGAAAAGTACTCTGTTGCCAAGTTTCTGAAATATCAGATGGTAGAAGGCAAGTCGGTCACTGAGCAGGCACACGAGTTTCTGCTACTGCTCCATAGTTTGGCTGAGGCTGAAATGAAACTTCCTGAGAAGTTTCAGGTTATGACCATCGTAGAGAAATTTCCTAAGTCTTGGGTAGACTTCGGTATGTCTCTCAAGCACCGTAGAGGAAAAATTTCTCTAGATGATCTTATGGTAGCCATTGCCATTGAAGAGGAGCATAGGAGCCAGAAACAGATCGTAATGTCAACTGAACCGCCTAAGGTGAACATGATGACCGGAGCTTTTAAGGGCAAAGGACAAAAATCGAAATCTGCAATGAAAAACCAGTTTAAACCTAAGGCCAAAATCCAGAAAAAGGCAAAGAACAAACCGTGTTGGAACTGTGGGCAGGTTGGGCACTGGGCTAAGGAATGTCCTTCCAAGAAGGCCAAAGCTCATGGGACCACAGACGGAATGCCTCAAGTCAACATGGTGACTGAGGTCGTTGGGACCAGTACTGGGTATGTTTCTGTTAACCCACAAATCTATCACGTTTATGAGCCAACTGAGTGGCTGGTTGACACTGGGGCTAATGTGCACGTTTGTGCTGATAAGTCTGTCTTTGTCTCATACCAGGCTGCTGCAGGCAGATCCGTGACTATGGGCAATTCAACGGCTGCAAAGGTGTTAGGGATTGGACGCGTGGATCTGAAGTTTCCTTCAGGACGAGTTCTATCTTTACACAGAGTGCACCATGTGCCTGTAGTTAGAAGAAACATTCTAAGTGGTTCATGTCTTGTTAGAGAGGGTTATGAATTTAACTTTAAATGTAATAAAGTTGTTATTTTACATTCTGGAACTTTTATTGGCAAGGGGTATTTAGATGATGGTCTATTTAAAATTCGTGTTGAACATGTTTGCAGTGATAAATTAGAAAATGATGTTTCTTTTGACTCATTGTCTAATGTTGCTTATAACATAGAATCATCTGACTTATGGCATAATAGATTAGGTCATGTGAATTTCAACTCTGTGAAACGCATGATGAACTTGAAAATGATTCCTGAGCATTCCATTGATAAAACTAAAAAATGTGAAATTTGTGTGCAAGCAAAACAATGTAGGAAACCATTCCATACGATTGTTAGAGATTCTGAAATATTGGATCTGGTGCATACAGATATCTGTGAGTTTAATGGAGTGTTAACTAGAAATCATAAAAAGTATTTTATCACTTTTATAGATGATGGCACTAAATACTGTTATGTGTATCTGCTAAAATCAAAAGATGAAGCTTTTGATAAGTTTCTTAACTTTAAGAATGAAGCAGAAACACAAACTGGTAGAAAACTTAAAAGATTGAGGTCTGATAGAGGGGGAGAATATACCTCTAATAAACTCGATGAATATTGCAAGTCTGTTGGAATAGTTCATGAGTTTACAGCTCCATATTCTTCTCAATCCAATGGGATTGCAGAAAGAAAGAATAGAACCCTAACTGACATGATAAATACTCTACTTGGGAGTTCTGGATTACCTACCTATATGTGGGGGGATGCTTTGAATACGGCTTGCCATATTCTGAATCGAGTACCTCAGAAGCATAAGGATAGTAGCCCTTTTGAACTCTGGAGAAATAGGAAAGCTAGCTTAAAATACCTTAAAGTGTGGGGGTGCCTTGCTAAGGTACTTGTCCCAGAACACAATAGGAAGAAGTTGGGTCCTAAAACAGTAGATGTTGTCTTTTTGGGTTATGTAGAGAACAACTATGCCTATAAGTTCTTAGTAATTAAGTCTGAAATATCTGGCATAGATGTTAACTCTATTGTAGAGCTTCGAGAAGCTACATTCTTTGAGGATGTATTTCCCATGAAAGTTGGTGTACCTCATAATCTGTCTTCTTTAGATATACCTTCAACTTCTGGTTCCATTCCCGAACATGTAGAAAGGATGACAGATGTGGGGGTAGAACCATCTTGTTTCTATCCTAGACCTGATGAGTCTGAGGAAGTGGTTGAACCTAGAAGGAGCAAGAGACCAAGGATTACCAAGGATTTGGGAAGTGATTTTATCACTTACCTTATCGAAGATGATCTTCCCACTTTCCGAGATGCAATGGCTTCACCTGAAGCAAAGCATTGGAAAGACGCCATCAAGAGTGAAATGGACTCCATTATCTCTAATGGTACTTGGGAACTGGTTGACCTCCCTCGTGGTAGTTCCACAATTGGGTGCAAGTGGATCTTTAAGAAGAAGTTGAAACCAGATGGATCCATTGATAAGTACAAGGCGAGACTGGTTGCCAAGGGGTTCAAACAAGGAGGGAATAGATTACTTTGATACCTATTCTCCGGTTACCCGGATGACCACTATTAGGGTGCTTATTACACTGGCTTCCATTTATGATCTCTCGGTCCATCAAATGGACGTGAAGACCGCTTTCTTACATGACAATCTTGAAGAATAGATCTATATGGATCAACCTGAGGGTTATGTGGCTCCTGGTAATGAAGATAAAGTTTGTAGACTTGTTAAGTCATTATATAGACTTAAACAAGCCCCTAAACAATGACATGAAAAGTTTGATAATATTATTTTATCATTTGGCTTTGTTGTCAATGAATCTGATAAGTGTGTTTATTGTAAAGTTAAAAGTGATGGTTGTATTATTTTATGCCTGTATGTAGATGATATTCTACTGTTTAGTTCCAATATGGGAATTGTTAATGAGACAAAGTTGTTTCTTAGTAGTAAGTTTGATATGAAGGATATGGGTGTTGCAAATATGATCTTAGGCTTAAAGCTGACTCGTTCAGCTGAAGGGTTAACCATTTCACAATCTCATTTTGTTGAGAAAGTACTTGTGAAATTTGGCTATAACCAAGGGAGATCTGTAGCAACTCCATATGACCCTTATATCCCTCTTCATAAGAATACGACTGGTGTTCCTGTGTCTCAATTGAGGTATTCCCAGATTATTGGAAGTTTGATGTATCTAGCAAATTGCACTAGACCGGATATTTCGTTCTCTGTGACAAAGTTAAGTAGATACACAAGTTGTCCAAATCGCACTCATTGGAAGGCATTGGACAGGGTACTTAGATACCTGAAAGGAACCATTTCCTTGAGTTTGCATTACAAGAGATTCCCTGCAGTTCTTGAGGGATATAGTGATGCGAGCTGGATAGCCATGAACTTTGACAGTTATGGCGTGACAGGGTATGTATTTACCTTGGGTGGCGGCGCAGTCGCCTGGAGATCAGTAAAGCAGACCATCTTGTCTCGGTCTACTTTTGAGGCTGAACTATGTGCTTTAGATGTTACAGGATTGAAAGCTGAATGGTTAAAGGGACTTCTTGAGGAACTTCCTTTAATGTGCAAGTCAATTCCTGCGATATCTGTGCATTGTGACAATATGGCCACTATTGCAAAGATTAAAAGCACAAAATATAACCAAAAGCAGAGGAGACATATCCAAGTCAGAATAAAATCTGTAAGGGAACTGGTGTCTCAGTTAGTGGTTGTTGTGGACTATGTTGGATCCAAAGAGAACACAGCTGATCCATTAACGAAAGGACTAGATAAGTCTTTAGTCCTAAAATCCAAAGAGGGGATGGGACTGAAACCCATCAGTAGTTCATCTACAGTAGCAACCCAACCTATCTGAGTGGAGATCCCACAAAGTAGGTTCAATGTGGTAATAACAAGCTGTAGGGTGAATTCGATAGCACCTTATTAAATTTGATACCTTGTATCTGTGTTTGTTCCTCTGTTTACTCTGGAAAGGTGCTGTAGCTGCAAGTTAAGGAAGAGTTAAAACTCTGAATGGGTTCAAAGTCTTCTAGGCGAGATGTTAGCAGTGCATCTTTGGAGAAGCCCACCTATGTGAGTGTAACTGTGTGGCCGCAGTTCAAGGAATTGGGTTATTCCTGAAGTCACTCATGAAACAGGATTCGGGCGCATGGCCATTAACGCGCCGCCCCTAAAGATTACAACCAGAACCTTTATCGTGTTTTTGCTGATGGACACTCATACACCAAAGGTTCAAGTTCAAGACTTCAGTTCACTTCGTTCCTGTGGGGGTAAAGTTAGTCAACTAAGGTAGTGGTTTAAACCGGAAGGTACCATTGCTGAAAGCATGATATGTCTTGTTGTAGAATGTCTCTTTTTGCACCTTGGTTTCCTCCTGTTTCATTCTTTGAATTTGTGGGGGAATGTTAGGTGTAAGAAAGAAGGGAGAGAAATTCAAAGAAGAAATGGGTTGTTTAGAGATAGAGGTCTTGATGAGGTGAAATAGTCCCATATTGCTTTTGCTTGAGTTTTCTGAGAGCTTTATAAGAAATTAGTGAACTCATACACTTGTTCTTGAGAACAAGGGAGTGGGATGACCACCATACACACACACACGCGCGCGCCCGCCCGCGCCCGCCCGCCGTGCCGTGTCGTGCCGTTCCGAGCCGGGCCGGGCCGGGTTCGGGTTCGGGTAATTGGCCCTTTAGGGCCATATCCAATCAAGACAAGTATCTTTTTACCCAAAGTTTCTTTGGATTCGGTAACGAGTTATGGGAATGGATAACGGGTCACGACTCCTCGTATTCCGTGCCCGTTATGACGCTTCGGATTCCGTAACGGGTCTCGATCTTTCGAAGACCGTTAACGGATCACGTCTCCTCAGAATCCGTAACGGGTCCTTCCACGTTTCATAACCGTTCGTGGGTTATAAAAGCGTGGTGAGGGCTGGGGTTACGGAGAAGTGGAGACAGGGGATTTCTGGTCGAAGCTCTGTGATTTCCCATCTCTCTGTTACTCTCTCTCTCTCTCTCTTTCCTTAGTTATCCCGAAAGGGGTTGTTCTGCAACTTTGGTTCGAAGAGGCTGTTTTCGAAGGACGACCCGCCGGAGTGCACCGTTCGGTTTCGTCGTGGCTATTGTATCCTGGGGGAAGGACGTCGGACCCTGATTTGCACAGTATGTGGGGGCGAATCTTCTCTAAGGGGAGTACTTTCGTACGCCTTAGCCTGCTTCATAATCTAAACATGTGCATGTTGTTTTATTTATGTTCTATGCTTCTGTTTGCTCTAATGCTATTGTCTGGATTTTGGTCTGATGCGGAAAATGTCATGCTTGCTCCCTATTGTTGTTTCGGTCGTCTGTTAATCATGCTATTTACACTGCTGAATTTCTTTATTTATTTCGTGTTTTATATCATGATGACGATTGTGAAACTGTGTGATCCGAAAAATGATCCAACAACAACCTCTATAATGGAAAAATAGTAACGCAAGATCGAGATCCACTAGATCATTTGCCATTAGTTTGAACATTTTTTTTTTGGATCTTCAGTGATGGATGTTGGATATATGCAACTGATTCATATCCAAATTTAATAGTTTAGTAGGATTAAGATGCTTTCTTAGTTTGGTGCTTCCCAAGATAGGAAACTTGAATCATTTGTTACATTCCTACCTAAGGAAGCTTGTTTCCTTTAAAAGGCCAGCTTTGGAGGGAAAGTGCTTCCCCATGGAGAGGTATGGACCCATTTCGACAGGAAATTCACCTTTTTGCATTTATTCTAAGGGTTCGACCACATATTTTTTATGAACATGTTTGTTTCATATTTTCTAAGAAAGAAACCAAACGCCCCCTTAGTATTGTAAACCCTCTTTTATACATGAGGTCTTTTTTTATGCAGCAGCTCCAATACTGCTGACTATCCATGTTGACATTTATCGCCCATCTTGAAAAATGCCGAGATGGAAGACTGTCAGGCACGTTGCTGTTTGCCCACCCATGCAGTGGCGCTGCATATAATGTGATAAATGAAAAGGGTAGGAGTCAAAATTAGTTGGTTTATAAGGTTTTTTCAGTTATTTCTAACATTTTTTTTAGTTTTTAGTTTCTCTTAGATATTTATAGATATTCTTAGATAATCTAGCTGTAGCAGCCTGTTTGGTATCAAATCTGTAAGTCTCATGAATGATCTTTCTGAATGGCTACATCATTCTCTCATGAAGCCTTTTGTTTCTTCTCGGATCTGTGATATCTTCTATACCCCATCTTTTCTTTCTGCTACAAAAATGTGCTCTTTTACATTTCTTTCCACTTTAACATGGTTGCATTCATTGCCACAGATGGCGGCAAAACCCCCACCTTCCAGGAGAGGTTCATCTTCACCCTCATCGAGGGTCTCCGGGAAATCAACGTAATTGTCTGGAACCGCCACCATCTGACTAGGGACGAGCTGATCGGCAGCGGAAAGTAAGCCCCTTCTTCTCACACTCCTCTACCATACCACCACCTCTTTTTCTTCTTCCTCTTACTGAACTCAAAGTGCTTGATTTTATGGCGATATCAGGATTCAGTTGCAGAAGGTCCTCTCCGAAGGATTCGATGATTCATCATGGCCGCTCCAAAGCAAAGGTGGAAGGTATTTTGCCTCCCTCCCACTTTCGTTTCTCGCGATTTGCTTGCTTTACCAGCTTCATCATGCAACCCTTTCAACGCTTTGTTCTCTGTAACAGGTATGCAGGGGAAGTAAGGGTGATAATGCAATATCAGAACCCCAATGTGAGTTCACTTTTTCCACTTCCAATTTGTGTGTTCCCTTCCTTCAGATTCATCATTGAATCGATCTAATGGCGTTTCCCTCTTGTGGGTATTGCAGAAATCACCGAAATACGAGGCATCATCAACTCCCCAATATGCACCACCACCACAACCACAATGCAGTTACCCTGTTTCTTACACTCAGCCACCACCCGGCCCCTACCCTCCAATTGCTAGCTACCAACCACCAACTGCTGCATATTCCTCCTTTCCTACCTACGCACCGTCACCGGCGCCTATAACGTACCCGCAAGTTCCATATTCCCCTCAGCATCATGTATATCCTCCACGACCATATCCACCACCCCCATTTCCAGGTAATCTCTTTCAAATGTGGTTTTGCAAGCAGGACCAATAGAATGAATTGGTTGTTTATATGAATTCTAATTGTTTATGCAGGGCTGTATCCCGGAACATATCCAGCATATTGATTGTCGCATGGGTTCTAAAGGTGTAGAATGGGGATTTCAATTCTGTGCAAGATGCTAGCAAGTTGAGAATTTTACAGTGTGTTTTCGTGAAAGAACATTGTGTGATTGCTTTTCTGGTAGTTATGGTTTGCACTTTGCACCAAATGAAGAAGCTGCTTGAGAGGAGATGATCTTTAGCATTTGGTTGACAAATATTCAGTGTATCTTAGTTACTGATGGTGTGGGCTCTGAAGCTTCTGGAGTTATTGGCAGCTCAGAAGGAGATGGGGAGCGTGACACATGGGATTGGACATGTTTCTGTGGGCAATGAAGGCTTAACTCCCATTTCTGCGGGAGATTCCAAAGTGGGGGACAAGAGTTTGAGGCCCCGAAGTTGGAGTCGGTGGGAATAAGCGATTTGATGCTTCTGTGCTTACTTTTGCTGATGATGAAGACTATGAAAGCGAGTAATTGGATGTCGTGAAACCTAAATTCTTGTTTTATTTCTATACATAGACATTGGTTTGTATTAAATTTGATCCTTAACCAATCTTGTCGTAAACTGGTAAGAAAATATTGGCTTCCAGTGATTCACTGTTGTTTGAGATATTTCAATCGGTCATATGTGCCTATAGTTTAGTTGGAATCTCATGATGCAAGTTATTTCTTAAGGGTTTTCATATTAATCCCTCCCTTATTAGCCAAATCTTAAGCATTAATCCATGAATATTATGTGATTTAATTTTGGTTAGAATATTAGACATTTTTTTATTAGTTAACATAAATGCATAATTTATGATGTTTGTAAAAACTAAGGTTTTGATTTGTTTTTTCTAGAATAACATAAATGTTTAGTTATGGTTTTAGGTTTCTGTGTGTGTGTGTGTGTTTTTAATTACCATTAGGCATGAATTCATGAATATTGTATGATTTGATTATGGTTAGAATATTAAGGTTTTCCTATCAATTATCACAATGCATAATTTACGATGTTTGTAGCAATTAGAGTATTGATTTTGGTTTTCTTTAGAATGACATAAATATTTAATTATGGTTTTAGGGTTTGTCTGTGTTTTTTTAAATTATCATTAGGCATGAATCCATGAATATTCTGTGATTTGATTTTTGTTATAATATTAAAGTTTTTTCTATCAATTTACATAAATGTATAACTTATGATGTTTATAGGAATTAGGGTTTTGGTTTGGCTTTTTAAAATGACATAAGTGTTTAGTTATGGTTTTTTTATTTTTTATTTTTTATTTTTTATTAATTACCATTAGGCATGAATCTATGAATTTTGCATGATTTGATTTTGGTTAGAATGTAAAGTTTTTTTTATCAATTAACGTAAATACACAATTTATGATGTTTGTAGGAGTTAGGGTTTTGATTTGGGTTTTTAAACTCTAGGTGCATTTTTGTGTTTGTATAATTTAGAGTTTTTATTCTACATGCATGTATATAAAAGTAAAATCTAGGTGTATTTGTGTGCACCCTAGTTTAGATTCCTGGCTTTGGCCATTGGTTGCAACCGTGAAAGTAGAAGTTGTAATCGTTAATCACATGGTCAATCTTGCCACCAAAGATTCAAGGAATGAACAATCATAAATGAAAATCAAAATCACAGCTTGCACCTTTTATGTTTCAATAAACTTGAGAAAGTGGTGAACTTATAAATTGTAATCGTAAGATGGAGAAAGTCTACTTTGGTCACAGGTAAGAAAGTAGAAGCTGTGATTGTGAATTACAAGGTCAACCTTGTGATCTACTTTCACAAGATTTAAGGCAAAAAGAGAGGCAAAAACAAGCACAGGTGGCAATCACAATCACTTTTACTTTTCATGTTCCACTAACCTTGAAAAAGTATTTTGATTATGATTTACAATCACAGGACCTAAGAATCACAGGGCATTGATAATCACAGAGAAATGCAAAAGTGCCAGAAAATGTTTTTCTTTGAAAATTACATCTTTTAGGGTAATTGTGCCATAAGAAAAAGAATCCCATGTTTGAAAAGGAAAATATTCCCACTTAAGTGAGCAAGCATTTCATATGTTTGTACACATGCTCTTAGAACACATGGAAAAGATAACGATTTTGGTGGAAAAATAGAATCTTCCTATCATATGAAATTTATGGGACTTACGGCTGGGAAAAATTTTACCACCATCTCTCCAGCTGTTTAGGTGAAGAAAGATCTTGGTATATATACAGATGTGAAACTTTCACGAGGATATGAAAAAATTTCAATGGAAACATTTTGTTTGTTGTATAAAATTTTCCATCTTTTCCTGCATCCTAACGTGGCCTTAAAGCCCAATTCACTAGACTAAATCCTAATCCATGGTGGATTAAGAAGTAGACTTTAGAACCTTATCCATGATGGGTCCAGCAAATGTCATCATCATCATCATCATCATGCATCGTCTCTATCTATGAACGTCATACACCAAACAATGAATTAGCAATTCCATGCCCTACGGGGGGCACCTAAGTGGTCAGGAAGTTAAGTGTGAGAGGCGATTATACCCAGTGTCTCATGTTTGAATCCCATTGTGGGCCTCACCAAAGCAGGCCTCCTTGACGGCGAGGGGGTGGCCTCCGGGTTTTAGGTAGGGCTGGAAAACAAGCTGAGCCACTCGTCCCTCAAATCATATTTGCCTTGTAAAGAGCTTGTCCAAACTCATGAAATAGGCTCGGCAAGCTGAATATGAACAATAGGTATTCAGCTCGAAGCTCGTTAGGTAATAAGAAATATATTTTAGATATATTTTACATGTATTTTTTTTGCAATCCCATTTCTTTCGCTTTAAAAAATGTGTTTTTCCTATAAACAAGCCAGCTTGAGCTTGGCTCACTTAACTCAGTTTGATCATGAGCTCTAACTCGCTTGGCTTACCACAAGAATGAGCCAAGCTTGAACACTTCAAGCTCATCCCATTCAGCTCATTTACCAGCCTTAGTTTTGCATCGTTTGGCAGAACTTCCAGCGCGTCTGGCCTTCTGACCCGGCACCTGTTTTCCCATGTAATTAAAAAAAAAAAGAGCAATTAGTTGAGCCAATGCTCTCTCTCTGTCTCTCTGAACTTGGAATTTAGAGAATTAAAATATCTAATTTGCATCTTGCCATGCCAAAGTCGAACACACCTTGGAAGGGCAAGTTGGATCCCAAGGTGGTGAAGGACGGGGTCAAACGATTATATTGAGAAGAATTTAACAAAATTTCAAGGGTAGGATTAGAGGAAGGACTACAACGTCATCCGGTTCCACCAAAAGAATAATGTTACGTGTTTTAACTTTAATTCCACTGAGACCAAACCTTTTTTTTAATATCCCCCACCCAGATGGAGGCCCCTCCTCCTCGGAATTCAGTGTGTGAGAAGCCAAAAAGTCATTGACTTCGAGAATCCTGGCACTCAGCAGTTCACAAGAGGTTGACTTTATCCAAATCACTTTATCTAAATCTTTTTAGGCGTTTACTATTTTGTTAAACGCGTTAGAGAGAGAGAGAGAGAGAGACGCGTGAACATATAGCAAGAGAAAAAGAAAAAGACAACTATTTAAGGCAATCTATATTGATAGATACTTTCTTGCGTAAGTACCCATATACAAATCTGTCTCTCTCTGATCTCTTCCCTTCTCCTGTTTTCCATACCCTGTTTGCTCTTACCAGGTCTCTCACTCATGTCGGTTACTGGAATCCAAGGCCAACTACTGGAAGTAACAGGTGAATACACCACCACCATCTTCTTCACCACATCAAAATCACACAATATTTTGTGTGTTTGATGTTTTTGGTTATTTGGTTAACCTTCTTTGCCTTGGGATTTGGCAGTTGGATGCGCTAAATTGAAGGACACAGAATGGATATCCAGGCAAGACCCCTATGCCTTGAATATGGAAGCACCAAGTTCAGAACCAGAACTTGCACAGGTGAAAGAGCACCTTCTCTCATGAACCCCATCTTCTGTTTCTACAACAAAACTGTGAATTCTTCTATACCCATCTTTTCTTTCTACTCCAAAAGTGATATCTCTTCTATGCTTTCTTTCCGCTTACCATGGTCGTTGGTTCATTCATTGCTACAGACGGGGGCAAAAACCCCACCTTCCAGGAGAAGTTCGTCTTCAGCCTCATCGAGGGACTTCGGGAAATCAACGTGGTCTTCTGGAATAGCCACACTATAACCACGGAGGATTTCATCGGCAGCGGAAAGTTCCTTCTCCGAACCGCCACCACCATACCACCCTCTGTTTTTCCTGTTCTGAAAAGTGTTTGATTTTATGGTGATATCAGGGTTTAGATGCAGAAGGTCCTCTACGAAGGATTTGATGATTCATCATGGCTGCTTCAAGGCAAAGGTGGAAGGTACCCAGTTTTGTTTCTCACAATTTGCTTGTATTACCAGCTTCACAATCCAATCCTTTTAACGCTTTGTTTTCTGTAACAGGTACTCGGGAGAAGTAAGGCTGATAATGCACTATCAGAACCCCAATGTGAGCTCTAAGGCTGATAATGCACTATCAGAACCCCAATGTGAGCTCACTTGTCTCCCTTCCCAATTTGTATGTTCTTTCATTTGAGATTCATCGTCGAATCGATCTAATTGTGTTTCCGTCTTGCAGCACAGTCTAATTACTCAGATCCTTACGCTCAGCCACCACCCAGCGCCTACCCTCCAACTGCTAGCTATCCACCACCACCTTCTGCATATCCGCCTGTTGCTACCACCGCCGCCACCTTCTGCATATCCACCGCCACCACCTGCTGCATATCCACCTGTTGCTACGTACCCACCACCACCGGCTGCCGCGCCCACAACGTATCCGCCAGCTCCCATCTCCCTCAGCCTTCTGTATACCCTCCAGCACCATATCCGCCAACACAGTACCCTCCAGGCTCCAGCACCATACCCACCAGCTCCATATCCAGGTACAGAACTAATAGATGCAAGCAAGTTAAGAATTTTGCAGTCTATATTGTTTATATGCATATCCAGGTAATCTCTTTCAAATTGGTTGTTTATATGCATTCTTCAATACCCAGGAACATATCCACATACTGATGATTGCACGGGTCTAAAGGTGAAACATGGGAATTCAATACTGTGCAAGATGCTAGCAAGTTGAGAATTCTAGTGTACCAAATGAAGAAGTTGAATGAGAGGAGATGATCTTTAGCATTTGATTGACAAATGTATCTTTTGGGTGCCTGTAAGATTGGTTGTTTTGTTCTTCAATAAAAGTGTGATTAAACGTGTTTCTTTCAATAGATAAATCTCAAAGTAGAGTGTCATAAATAAAAATCTGGGATGAAAGAATGTTTAACTGGCAGAATACAAATAAAACGTAAATATGCTCTCAAAGCCCATGTTTCCTCGTAAGAGATGATACGATCTTCTGTAAATTTTTTATTTCTTCGTCTCTTTGGTGTAGTTCCTGCTTCAATTTTTCAATCTCTTCTATATGCTGGCACTTTTCTGAATCTACATTGTGCCTTTCCGAAATCTTGGTGCGGCCTTCGGTCGAATCTGCCTTGTATCTTTTAGAAACCTCGGACTCGCCTTGGATGGGTCTCTTCCTAGAGAGATGAGACGCACCAGATGGCTCCTCACCTTTCATTTTACGGACATAGAAACTGATAGATGTGCCAGAGCTTAATTGGAGCTGGATCCGCTTTTGGGGGCGCCCAGATGAGTCCTAAACAGAGAACAATTCCAATGCCAGACTTTCAGTAACTAGTCAGTTTGACAGAGAAATCCGTAATGCTTAAAACTCGGTGTCAAATTACTCAATTCAGTTGGACCAAACACTCCACTCAAAAATGTGGAAGCTTTTAAAGGCATTCATAACTTAAGAAGAAACCCAAAAGGAAGAAAGAACAACCTTATCTATCCACATGCTGATAATTGAATTCAGTGCAGTTTTATATCGCTAGGTCTAACAGTGGTGCATAAGAAAGTTTTTAAATCTAATGTGACATCTGATTAAGTTTTTTTTACCTCTCACAATATCAACGACAATTTTAGGACATTGTAATATTGTCAATTCCCAGAAAATCATCATAACCAAGAATTTTTTTAGTACTGCAAGAATTTTCCTGATTTTACACTGAAAATTCAATTTATTAATTTTAAAAACAGTGCATGCCCAAAAGAGAAAATCACAAGCATAACAAAAACGAAGCAAACACTTATGCACCAAGTGCCTCAAGAAAATGGGTGACAAAATATGGGATGTTTCCATTTGCTAGAAACCACGACCGCACCCACAAGGGTGCTCCCTTCATCTGTTAGGGGCAACTCATGAATGTCGTTAAGCTTAAGGGACGTCATGAGTTCAAAGCCCACAGGGGAGTGTGTCTCTTGTGGCAAGGCCGAATGTGAGTGCATTCTTTGGTGGGCAAGAGGGACCTGGGGTTTTCACAACAATGAGCTTGCGAGTGAGTGAGGTGGTACTCCATGGTTATCTGGAAAAAAAGAACCACATCCGCACGTAATGCAGAATAAGATGCACATGAATGCTTTACAGCCACAATAATAAATTAATGATGCACGTCTCTCTTATACAGCATGGAGTATGCCAAAATTTATTCTTTTGGTGAACTAGATGACATCTAAGAGACACGTTCCCCATCATACAGGCATTGTATGTCAACTTTGACCACCTACCAATGTAGTGGAGATATACATGAAATGGGAGACTTTATCAGCACCAAGAACGTGGGGTAAATTTTCAGGACAAACTGCAAATAGGGTAGCTTGCTAATCACGTTTCAATGGTTCAAGTAAAAAGAGCAGGTATTGATGATATAAAGCACAAATGCCATGTAAAAAAATCTTAAGAACAAAGTGAAAATAGAAATACCTTCTCCAGCTCGCCTTCCAATTTTTCAAATACTTCATTCGCCTCTGTAGACGACTTAAAAATGGCAAAAGTGGAAATCTTTGAACCTTTAGAACGCAAGTTAGGCTGCCAAAAAGAACCAATCAGGACAAAAAAATAGCAGAAATATGTGGATTGCAGATAACTTCAAATGTTAACAAATATGGCAAAAGTGGAACGTTTTAAAAAAAAGGTCACCCGTTGGATCAGAAGAATAATGCACAGAATGTGTTTCCAAGTGGAAAACAGATTAAACCTGAATTTCAACAGCATATTCATCAGGAAATATTTTCTGCAGTTCTTGGAAAGATACAGTTGTAGGTATATTGTGAAGAAGCAGCTTCACCATTTCCGTTTCTGGTACCTGACATTTAAATAAGGACACGAGGAATCAGAAAATAATAAGCAAAAACTAATTATAACAGAAGGCATAAATTCTACTTGTCACTAACATCTTTGCTAGCAATGACAATGGGGTCATCAAATCGCTGCTGTAGTTTAGCCTTTACAAGCTTCATTGTACCACGTGCATCATCAAGACAAACATGCGGAGCACCTTCTTCACGTACATGATAGCCTAAAACAGACTGAGAGAGGAAACACATGATGTATGACCATAGACTGAATTTTAATCATCCTGAAACAAAGATGATTATAGTAAAAAAGCAACAAATAGAAAATGCAGCAGTTAAGTCCAAATATCGGTATCAGTTATATCTCAGCGAGGCTATTTCTCGCAATATTATAGGTTTGGTGATAAATCTCGGGGCATAAAAAATAAAAAATATAAACATAACAAAAATAAGTAAGAAAATGCCATGTTTAGATAATAAAATACATATAATAAAAGAAATAAGTAAAAAATGCAAAATAAAGAAGAAAAACACAATTAAGATGTAGAAAATAAATAAAAACAGTAACAATAATTGATAATATCACGATATTATCACGATATTCTCGTGATAATATAGCAATATTTTACCCATAATATCATTTGCTGAAAATACAGTGATAATATTGCGATATTTTGAAAATATCACCGATATCTGTGACTATGAGTAAAATGTAACAGTGTAATCATGCTGCAAAAAATATTACTCACTGGAAATGGTCTCGCAGCTTACCTTACACAAATTATTTAAACTGGGAACGTAATAGCTAGGTTTGTCCAGATAATTGAATATAAAGGAAGTGTCAATCACTCTTTTATGATCAATCTTTAGTGCTGCAACAGAAAGAAAAAAATGGTGATTCAAAAATTGTGCAATTCTGGTTTGGTTCTAAAACGATGAGCATCCAAAAGGTTGACTCAAATCACCAAAAGAAAAACAAATTTTCTGTTAGTATCAACGAAATTAGCAAGGTAGAAGCAGATCTAGGGAATCGTACCTTCTAAATCATGATATAGGCTATGACCCACTAATATCGTTCCTGGAGCTAACAGCTTCTTCACAGTTTTCTACATAACAGTGAAAGCAATCCAGAAGAGAAAATGACAGAGTTGACAAAAAGCAACCCAATTATAACCAAGAATTTAATGCCAAAACTCCATTCACTCTTTGCTCATGTATCTAAAAGAACAAATAAAAGAAAACATATAGATATAGCAAACATAAAGATGACTAGCAAAATCACAAAACAAAAAACACGAGAAAATTTAGTTTTCTCATTTTTCAACATTTTCTTCAATTTGCTTAAAATCATGCTGCTAATGGAGCAGATAATTTTGATGAAAGAAGCATCCAAAATGCCTTGTAAGTTCATGTTATTTAGACTATGATTGTAAATTCCACAAAAAAAACATGAAACCTGCACATCACTCAGGCAACAAGACACTCCTTCCAAATCACGAGCTCTAATTCCAGTGATCTCAGTTCGATAGTCAAAGACAGCTTTCCTGGGATTTACAAGGACATCCAGTTTAACCTGAAAATAATTCATGGCCAGTCCATGTCAACAGTCTTTTCATACAAAAACTCCCAAGTGAATAAACATTAGAGGAATAATTTCCTTTGAATTAAGCTGTTAGTAAAGCTTAACATATTTGCTGAAGCAGTTTGATAGATACATTTTTTTCTGTAAAGAATGTAAATCTCATAGTATACTGCCTGCAAAAACTATACCTCCATATCCTCATCCACTGCACACACTTTCACCACTGCCTCTGTACCATCTTGACAAAGCACCATCTCACAATCGATAGCAATCATTGCATTTGATTTTAGTACCTTGGAACATCTTCCCATCTTTGTGACAATCCATTCCTGTTATGTTATTCAAGTTGGGGTTAATCTAGTGCAATCACATTGAAGCCACGTTTACTGAAAGATGAATCCAACTGCTTGAGTTGTAACACAATGCAGGAAAAACATTTTTTTTTCTAAGATCAACAACCAAAAATTACATGGAAATGAATATCAAGGTTATTGAGGCAAAGGGGCATGCGTAACTCTCTCCTATGAGACACTTGATTATGACTACCTCAAGTGTTATCGCTATACAAAAGGCCTCCAATTTCTGCAATTACAAGTTTTACCACAAAAATTGAAGGGTCAGAAGAAAAGATCCATGACCTTCTTTTCCAAAAAGAAACATGTTTGGTTGCAATATTTCTGTTAGTAATGGCTCATAAGATGTTGACCAGAAGTGGATCTTGTAAAATTAGCCTGTGAGTGTGTGCAATCATTGACCTGACAACTGCCATACAATTTGATCTTAATAATCACAATCCTCACTGAATGTTTGGTTATGGACGGGCTTTATATTGAGTAATGCAGATGTAGAGATGAATTTAAGAGAATAAAAAGACTGACTCGAACTATTTGACAAGAATACTATATAGTTCCATTGTTGGAAAATGAAAGCAAAAGTTTGGTTATGGACGGGCTTTATATTGAGTAATGCAGATGTAGAGATGAATTTAAGAGAATAAAAGGACCGACTCGAACTATTTGACAAGAATACTATATAGTTCCATTGTTGGAAAATGAAAGCAAAAGTTTGCAGCATAAAAGTTAATCAAAACATAAAAATTTAGAATAACAACAAAATCAGCATCTAATTGGGCAATTCAACAAAACCTCATTATGAGATGGGAAAGAGTAGCATTTTGGATACAGTGGATGATCATGTGTCAAACGAACCAGCTTCTGCTCTGTCACGATAACAAATCAAACAGGGCTACAATTAGATGGCAAAAGAGAAAAGAAATTGTTATAAAAAATGAAGGTGGATATCAAGACAATATGCTTATACAGTTATACTACAGTACCAACAATAAAATGAAAGAAAAATTCAAACAAACATTATCAACTGTGAATGCAATCAGGTTAAAGTGCATATTATCCACTGACAACTAGGCCACGAGCCATACTTTTGCCTGAAAACTTTTTCAGAGAAAACCTTGACAATCTTGTACCATGGAATCAAATCAGGCACTTGAAAAACTGTATCACATCACTAAAGTTGGAGGACAAATACTTGGTACAAGCTGCTAATGTTGGAAAATTACTTATGGCCACTAAACAATGAATATAGGTAAACTTTTTCCAAGGGGAAGTCGCTGATGGCTAGACTATATTTCAAAAGAAGCCAAGCCCTTAGCTTGGATGCGGGGGAAACACTCAT
The DNA here is from genome assembly GCF_984573655.1 of Nuphar pumila. Taxonomy (NCBI): domain Eukaryota; kingdom Viridiplantae; phylum Streptophyta; class Magnoliopsida; order Nymphaeales; family Nymphaeaceae; genus Nuphar; species Nuphar pumila. The sequence continues at coordinate 134,052,406 of NC_143253.1, forward strand.
TCTGAAGTACAAAAGCAAAACCAATATATGCAGCAGCTGTAAGATTTTTTTAGTAGGCATATGAGGTTGCTATCAATATTTCTGATGAAGAATTATATAGGAAACATACTAGATTGAGTTTTGACCATCGGATTGTTATCTGAAGACCGTTCAGTTTATTAGTGCTTACACGTCCATATTTGGTCATTCTTTGTTCCATAGTGCAGTTGCATGAAAGAGACATTTCCCCTAGATGCATGAGCTAACGGAAAATACAGATTTTTGTAATTGACAAACTATGGTCATTGAAATAACGGTATTTAGAAGTTGTAATAAGTGAACCAATTAACAACTTATCTCTCCTACACAGAACTTCCATTGTTGTTAAGAAAATGACTGAACTCTTGGCTAATCTTTCACAGATGTATTTCTCAAGTTGAGGTAAGTAAATGTGGCTAAAATTGTTATTTGGTGGATTCATATAAGGATAACACCTTATTCACTGGGTTCTTTTTCCAAAGACCCATAGTGGGTCCACTGCATACATCGAAGAACTGATTCTCTATCCCTCATAGTTGCGAGAGCAAAATCAGAGATTCATGAGTCTCTCAGCCATTGTAATGTGTAGACTTCAAAATTTCATGATGCACAAGTGTTAATATCTTTTGAAGACAAGTGTTTAGAAGTACCCAGCGAGAATTGGACACCCCTCACACTCGGACAAATGGACCATCGTCTATTACTGGACGGTAGAACGTAACACCGTCTATTGCAGGACGACAAAGCAGAGTGTTGTCCGCTACGAGACAGCAAAGCAGAACGTCGTCCGCTGCACCGAACGCATGGATAAGCCAGACATCTCTAGCACAGGTGAGTCCATTAGGAGACGAACTCCTAGAACCTCGCATTTCAAAGTCCAATCCAAAGAAAGGGATGTGCTAGCACAAGAAAGACAAAATATAAAAAGGATTGAGTAGAAAATGAGAGAGATCCAATAAAGGTTGGGGCAAGAACAGACACAAGCTGAAAGAAGAGTCAGAAGAGCCCAGAAATCAGAACATGAAAAGGCATGAGCCGCCAAAAAGATTAGAAGAAAGACCAGACGGACTCTAGAGCCACAAGAAGACAAAGAGTACAGTCAATGGGGAGAGTACCAAGTATCTGATGTGGAGAGGAGAGTCCACAGATCCAGGTCGACCCGTCCAGTCCAAACTTTGTCGTCCGAGTCGGACAAAAAGATCAAATCACTGGAAGACATAGTCTAGAGCCTAACCTCGAGAATGAGATACATGAACATAGATCAGAGAGAATGCTCTATGAATGACTTCATGCCAGAGGAATACGATGACGATGAGACCCCTCCAAAATTCCTAAAGTTCAGCGAAAAGGGAGACCCAAGAACTCACTTGTCCTTATTCATAGAAAATATGATCAAATATTGAAACAATGATAGGAGGCTAATTAATTAGTTTCCCAGAAGCTTGAAGTGAGAGGCATTAAAATGGTTTTTCACCATGAATCTCCAAAACGTCAGAAAATTTAAGCAGATCATTAACATGTTTATGGAACAATTCAAATTTAATGTTGAGGCCCTTCCTACCATAAGTCAGTATTGCGACCTAAAGCAAAAGAAAGAAGGTGCTCATGATTTCATAAACCGATGGCAGTCTATGGCCAACAAGATGAGGGAGCTGATTTCAGACTCTCATGAATTGGTCATCCTGATGGACAACTTCTCCCAACCTCTACGAAGCCTGATCAACATGGCTCAAGTTGAAACGTATGTCTAACTCATCAAGAAGGCTACCACCTTTGAGGTAGGCATCAAGAGAGGAGTGTATGATGGGTTCCTGAAGAACAACAAAGACAACAACAAACATAGGAAATCATACTCATCTAAAGGTTTATTGAAAAATGGTAGTCAGGGGCAGAAGGCAGGCAACCATAAGGGCTCCCCGAAAAAACAGAACGAGAACGGACATGAGAACAATCCCAAGTGGACCAAAGTCCGAACATTAACCAAGTTCGAGCAGCCACAGTCATAGGTCTTGGATCTACTTCACAGGATGACTTAGTCAATTTGCCAAAAAAATGACCCCACATGACCTTAGCTACGTGCTATCCCATTAGATCTTTTGTAGTTCTTATGGCCAGTTTTACATTTCATGAAAAATACGAAATTTAGCACAAACATGCAACATCAAAGGAAAACCAGTTGTCGTCTTTGCTTCAACCTCCCCAAGTTTATAGGCCCTCAACATTTTTTTTGAAAGGCAAACTGGGGTTAGGCGGACCCCTACCAGAACAACAGTCGCCCCATGTGACAGAAGGATTCGATCCTGGGCCTTCAACTTGACACAAGACCTCGCATACCACATGGGATACCACCTCAGTCGTTATAGGCCCCTATTTTCCTACCCAACTTAACCTGTTGGTAAGGGGGTGCCAAGGTTACCCTTGAGAATCAGGATAATATGGGATATTGGGATTTGGGGGTATAGTCCAAAATCCCAGCTTTTCCCTGTCCTTTGAATTTATAAGTGCATTAAGAAATAAACATCAACTTTTTTTCTCTTCTTTCCCTGCCCTTTTGGCAAGCCAAGTTAATTAAGGTGGTTTGGATCTTTACCAGTTTGTTGTTGGTAATCATTTATCCAGTGGAGGCCATTCAGGTGACTTGTATGTAGGGCTGGTAAACGTGCTAAATGAACCAACATTGGCTCATTCTTGTGGCAAGCCAAGCCGAATTCGAGCTCATAATGAGCCCAAGTTAAACCAACTGAGTTAGAGCTCGCCTCTTTATAGAAAGAATACATTGTTTTAGAGATGGGAGAAATAAGATTACAAAAAAATGTGTAAAATATATCTAAATTACATTTCTTACTACATAACGAACTTCTACAAGTCGAGCCCGGTTGAGTACCTATTGTTCATATTCAACTTGTTGAGCCTATTTTACGAGTTTGAATGAGCTATTTACGAGCCTTAACATGAGCCCTTGTTTCTCAGCGCTACTTATATGTCCCAGATTCTTATCTAAGGAAATCCTTATATAAGAAGGAAGCGAAATATAAGCAACATTTATGTGAATAATTAGATAAGATAATATGTATGCTAAATTTGTTAATGGACTTGGAAAATATCAGTTCTACTAGCAAATATGAAAATGCAGTTCATTTTAACTGGCCATCTATAATTTTCCATAGAATTTAATTCAAGTCAAAAGTGTCTAACCCACTACAAATGAAAGAAAATGACCCGGCTAAGTATTGTCGGTACTATAGAGTTGTGAGTTACGACACCAAGGATTATTTTTTTCTTAGGCACATCATCCAAGACCACATAGACAGTAGGAAGTTGTTGGTGAATGAAGAACAGGCAGAGTTGAGCAACAATGACCGCATCATAGAAAAAGCTGTTCGGGCTTGTGAAGCAAGAGATAACTGGTTCCCGAGAAAATGTATGGAACAAGGACCATCTGACAACATAATGGTTTGTTCTCTACGAGAACTCATATGTAGTAATTGTTCATGTTTGATGACTCTAGTACCCCAGATCTATTATCAAGGAGGGTGAAAGGTCCAAGAAAAGAGAATTTCATGGGAAAACCAAGAAGCAAGTCAGACAAACGTGATTAATCTAGGCTCACTAAATGACAGTCACACCAAGATTCTTCCTCCAATGTTCAAATATAAAAGGTCTATCACAGAAAAGGATGACCTCCCTATACCACCTGAATCGTGCAAACCCGAGAGGCAAGCTGATATGTCGACTGTTCAGTCAAATGAGGAAACAACCACATTATCAAGCTCAATCGTGAGTTCATCATCCATATCGAGCCAAGTGTCAGTCAGAGACCTCTCTAAAAGGCCCAAGGTTATAAGAAAGCCTAGCGCAGTTGCACCCAGAATGAGAACCCAGGGTCTACGCCGCAAAGGGCCTAAACAGAAAAGGGGCAAAAAAGAAAAGCTCTCCTAGATTCTGAAGACCCATTTCAAGAAAATGACCACCATCATTAGCTCTTTGAAAGGACCAGGCACGACAGATAGCACGAGACTGACTCTCATCTATAAGGACTCAACTTGGGATAGAAAAGGCTACAAGGCGGCCTGGACACTTCCATCTCTCTTTTAGCAAAAGAAAAATACCACAACTACAGGTAAAGGCAGAGCCACAATGGTATGGAGGAAAAGAACATCTTGCACGAGTCATCATCCCACAACCCCAGGTAAGCCTTTAAAACTTGGACCTTATATATAGTCTTTTTCAAAAATAAAAATAAAAATGCAAAAGCTTTGAAAATCCAAAAAAAATAAATATTCTAAAATTAAAAAAATAGAAAAGCCAAGAAAATCCAAAAATATTTTCTTCTCCTAGAGTCCAAGCTATCCTCTTTATTGCAAGATCATACTATTCTTGTGGACAAGACTAAGAAAGTCAACCCATTTCTTTGTTTTCTTTGATCATTCTCATTGATGCCTTTATGTCAAAACCATGTGTGTCAAAGGACTCTGCACCTATCTAGAACCCAAGGATAGGGAATATTAATCATTCAAAGTTTAAATCTCTTAAGCAAGAAGGAACCTTTAGCAACCAAGCATACAAATCCTTAAATCGGCTTGACCTTGTTCGACGAGACCCAAGTGGTCTTCAAAACCCGATTTATCTCTAGACACTGGCCCGACCTCGTTCGGCGAGACTCACAATGGTCTCTACATCCCAGTTGTCCCAGACGTTGGCCTGACTTTGTTCGGCGAGACCATAACGGTCTCTACACCCTAATTGTCCTTGAATTGGTCTGACCTCGTTCGGCAAGACCCATAACGGTCTTGACAGTCCAGTTCACCTTCACTCCAACAGTCATAGGGGGAAGATAAAACTTCATCATTATGCAAAGCATGACATTAAAAGATCATTAAAGGTTAGAGAACTTGTCCCAAAACAGCTCTAGCTCTCTTCAAAACAATCCTTCTCTCAAGTAGGTCCCTGCACCCAAGAATCTATTGTAATGACATTGTGGTATTCCACAAAAGCACGAGAAATCTTCAAAAGAGTGTCTATTAGAGACACTTCAAGCATAACCCATAAAAGGGTAAAAATGGAAGATCATACTAAAATAATAAATTTTAATTTCTCCACAAGAAATGCTTAAGAAGCATTGATACAAAGTGGAGGGGGATCACCCCTATTTATACAAGTGGAAGAGATGAAGGAGAGCGCGTTTAGAGCTCTCCTTGAGAGTCGTTGAACCTAGTCCAATGGCTCTAAATATAGTCGTTGGACTAGGTCCAAACGACTATATTCCTAGTAAGTCCTAGTTGGGACTTGACTAGAATACAATGTCTAGTTCAAAATGAATTAGACAATAAATAAAAATAATAATATATTATATTATTATATATATTATATATGTTACATTTTAACATCTATCACATGAGACAACCAAGTCTTAGAAAAAGATAAGAAAGTAACACGGTGAAGCTAAGATATTTTAACCCAATAATTCTAACCTAGAAGTCTATAAGAATGAATTATAGGGGCATGAGATCATTATTGATGCATGAATGTAGATACAATAGAAACCCACCTAGACAACCAACTCTCTAGGAAAGAGGTCAGGTATTGAATACCTTCAATGCTAATCAACTTTATAGGTTGGTCTCTTGAGGAGCATTTTCTTTTACCTCGATAGGGAAAACATTGTAAAAAAAAAGAAAAAAAGAAAAAAAAATAATACTCACCTCTGGATCTATGGCATGGTGGCAAGCTCCGATCATACGATTGCCTCATGGGCAGAGGTTGGAATGGAATAAAAAAAATGAGAGCTAAGAAAAAACCAATACAATAGAAACCCACCTAAACAACCAACTCTCTAGGAAGGAGGTCAGGTGGTGAATACCTTCAATGCTAATCAACTTCATAGGTTGGTCTCCTAAGGAGCATTTTCTTTTACCTCGATAGAAAAAACATCGAAAAAATAAGAAAAATAGAGAAAAAAAAATCAATACTCACTTCTGGATCTATGGAATGGTGGCAAGCTCCAGCCATACGATTGCCTCAGGGGCAGAGGTTGGAATATAATAATAAAAATAAATAAATAAATAAAACCAATACTTACCACTAGACCTATAACAAGGTGGCAGGCTCCGGTCATATGGCCTTTGAAGACAAATGTTAGATAGCTAGTGTCATCCCTCCTGGACCGGGAAGCCATGGTTGTCAGGCCTCAGGTCAAAGGATGGCAAAAGTGAGGAATAAAATCCTCCCAAGTTAAAATCAAAGACTAAAATGAGCTCACAAAAAGACAATGGTGCAATTGAATGTATTTTCATCAAGCTCTAATCCTTCAAAGCTTAAGCCTTAGTGGGGACCATCAGACCTAACAGAAATGCCTTGAGACTTAATTTCATGTCCCTATAACTAGTCAATTAAAAATCAAAGTTGAATAGGAAGAAAAAAATACTAGTGAAGCCGAGTGTCGCTATCTTAGACTAACCTGAGAGCTATGTCACATGGGTGCGGGTGCGGGCGCGGGTGCGGGGATTCGGCACTTCCAAAAAACCTGGGTGCGGGGGTGCGGCAGGGGCAAAAATGTAATATATATATATATAAAGGGGGTCGGGGGAATAGGCGGTTTTTTTTTATTTTGCAGTTGTCAGCAGCTGACAGACAGCTGTTGCTGACAGACAGTTGTTGTCAGCTACAAAATAGTATTAATGGACCTTAATGATCCTGTCAGTTGCATAATTTTTTTTAAAAAAAAAATCGAAGCCCATTTGGGCAAATTTTTTTTTTTTTTTTAAAATGGACCTTAATGATCCTGGGTGCGGTCAACGCACCCAGGATCGGGTTGACCGCACCCGGTGCTGCACCCGCGTCGAGTCGCGTCGACGCGGGTGCGGCACCCTCCTAGCCGAATCCCTGTGACATAGCCTGAGAGGAAGAAAGTCTAAAGTGTAGGAATCTTAAGTACAAAAATCAACTTGTTAAGAAGGTTATAATTTTAAGAAGGGAGAAAAGAACAAAAATCCCTGACCTTATATAATTAATCATTCATAGCTGTCATAGTTTACCAAATCTGTTATAAATGCATGAGCTTCACTGCATATCATAAAAGTTTATTGCATGCATCAAAGAGTCTAGCCATAGGGATTCTGAGTCTCAGGAGTACACAAAAAGATTTGCCTTCTCTTCGGTGCTACCTGGCCGAAGTATGCCTAACTCCCCTCATTGGGGCAAAAAATCTTACGTCTAAATTGATTATCTTAAGAAGGGTATATTCACCCTACAACCTTATTGAGGGAGAGTCTTAAAAAGTGTACCTATATATATAATATATATAATATTTATTTATTATATTTTAATTTTTATCCATTTTCCTTTTTATATATTTTTTTACCTTTTTGTCTAGTTCACATTGAACTAGACTTTTAACTACTCAAAATCAAACTAGATCTTGACTAGTCAATATAGTCGTTGGAACTAGTCCAACGGTTATAATTAGAGTCGTTGGACTAGCTCCAATGACTCTATGGAGCTTCTTAGAAGCTCCTCTTTCTCAATCTCATTTGTGTATAAATTAGGGGTGATCCCCTTCTCCATTATAACCATGCTTTTATGCATTTCATATGAATGAAATAAAGTTTATTATTTTTATCTTTTGTGTTCTTTCATTTATGCCCTTTTGTGGGTTATGGTTGTAGTGTCTTCAATAGACAGCTATTACAAGCATTTGTGCTTTTGTGGAAGATCCTCATTTCATTACACACTTATGGGTCAATACAAAAGTACATACAAATGAGCCACTTATGGCCTTGAATCACAAGTAAAAAATAAAGAATATTATTGCCAAAGAATGCTTGACAAAGCATAATACATGAAGGGGATCACTCCCCTTTATATAGAGAAGAGAGGCCTCAGGAGCCATTGAGGAGATCCCAATGGCTCTAGATGCTAAGGATTATTATGTCCTAAGCTGAAAAAAGACAAAAATAAGAAAAAGAAAATAGACAAATACTAAAGTGCCCCTAATGGGCACATCTTATTACATAATGCTAAATGACAAAAATACCCCTAATGGTATTACCTATTACAAGTACAAGAAAATATATATACACAACCATGTTATATAGGTATATGTACCTATATATGTACAATTTAACAGCTCTCACCATAAACTTACAAAACTCATCCAGATATCTATCACATGTCCCTTCTGTCAACATTGCTCAATCTGTCCCATGTAAAACAACTGTGCATCTCTACCACAGTCAAGGATGAACAACCATCATTTTCTGCCAATTTTTCCACCACACAACATGTTCCACGAGTGATGACATACCCGTTAGACTCATTCTTTTGAAACAAAGGTAACCGACTGACAATCTTTACAGGCATTCAGACAGCTTACGTTAGAACATGTCCTCCAAAAGGTTCCACTAATTCCAAAAACCATGAGTAATTGTGTGCTTGTTTTCTGATAGATCCAATATAAACTGCCTATGCTGAACAAAACCTATCTCGACCATAATACAGTAGCGAAGGAAAATATGCTCTAAAGTGTAAAACACAAACTCTTCTGGATCCAATGTGTATCGTCCATGTGCGCATATCATGGTTGCATATATCAACATATACAAGCTAACACCATCCGTAATGTTGAAGGAAAATATGCTCTAAAGTGTAAAACACTAATTCTTCTGGACCCCACGTGTACCATTGATTGTGTGAATATTCATGGACGCATGTATCAGCATGTACAAGCTAACAGCATACGCAATAATGAAGCACACATTATATTTCTAAAGAACATAACATGTAGAACTCTATCAGAAATTCATCACGATTACAGCATAAGTTTTGTGCAGGAATAATAATTTAACAAAAAATAGGATGAAAAATGGCAGCCTTGGGAGAGTTCATTTGAGTAGTAATTATGATAAGAACAGTGACTGCATGGTCTAACTGTACCTGTTGAGGAGATTCAAGGTGTCCAGAATTCTTCATGAGCTCTTCCATTGTATTGTGGTTCTCATGCATCTTTATTATATTGGCGAAAAACTGCAAACAAACGGAAATTCAACATCACCACTACAATATAACAGCGCATATTAACAAAGCATAACAGGGACTTCAAGCAATGTAGGCTGGGAAATTGCACTGTGAAGCACAACACAACTTCCTAATTTATCCAAAATTGGAGGCTCATCTAATGCATCCACTTGTTCTAAAAAATAACACATTTGGATATTACAATAACGAGTAGAATGCAACATCCCAACTTATCCCGTTCCCTGGATAAGTTGGTGCAACGAAACACTCCTTTAGAAAATATCTGGATGCGCCCACTTATCTAATTTCCAACACCACACAAAGTTGGAAGATATTGTATCATACTCCCAAACCCAATATCCCAACTTATCCAAGTATTCTGGACAAGTAGGCGCATCCAAATACTCCCTCTAAAGGTGTCTACAACAAGAAATTATCGATACAATGACCACCAACGATGAATGAGAGCGTACCTTCAGATGTTCTTCTCTAGTAAACGTCTTCAGGAATGCGACCAAGATGTCCAGAGACCTCCTCATGGGATCACTCAGGTTCGAGCCGAATTTGGCGTCTCGAACGCGCAGGAATTCCTTCCAATCTCCTTCTGATCCCTCCATATTCCGCGTTTGGCACAGTTTCACGATCTTGGCAAGGACCTACACCGCAGGGAGAATAAAGGCGTGTTTGGATTTCTTCCCATTTCATGATTTTTCTGAAAGATGAAGAGTGGAGGTGGGCTTACCTCCTTGTCGCCCGACGCGATTGCCTTCTCCATTGATATTCGCGATTGCAGAATGAAGAAACTCCGTTGGCGTTTGGAGTTGAAGCAGAAAGCCAAACAGGCTTTCGTGTTTTTAGACGTTTCGCGGCAACGGCCGTCTTTGGCGTCCGGGGATTCGAAGGTCTAGGGTTTTAGGGAGCCAAAATAACGCGTCTTATGATCTGGCTGCCCCTAGCTGTTTTTCACGGCAAAATATTGGAGATAAACTATATCAAATGAAATCAAAAGCGCTAAACTGTATAGAAGTATATGACAAATGCTAACATCGCGACAAAAATGCGATATATATTCAAAATATCTGATGCTTTGAAGATCTGGTGACTCTTCGAGGAGATTATATGGGATTTTGAAATATTTTCAAGAATTGTCACTGTGTTTTGGAGTCACTTACAAACATTATTTTAACATATGGGTCTCGGGTTCTAAATCGGCTTGGGCCTCTCTGTAACCTATGTCACATTGTTCAGGTCCGAGCTCGTTCGGGCTGGGCCTTTAGACCCGACCAAGATAACAACTCGAGCTCTAAGAATTTCGCACATGGGCTCCGCCCGATTAAGCTCTATTATAATCACCCAGGCTTGGCCTGACTTGATTTGAGCCTGAGCTGTAAAATACAGCCCAAGCCCAAGCCCAAGCCCATACGGGGCGGATACTCGACAGCTCATCGGGTACCGATCCCGATGTCCACTCCTAAAAGAAATTGTATAACATGTTACATAATTTAAATTAGGGGCTTAATTTTATTAACCTTGGAGGTTGCAGCAATACTTTCTAGCAGATCAATTGATTTTAAAAGTTCAAATTGATTATAGGGATGCGGTCTTCATAGTTTTTTGACGTCTAAACCATAGTAACAAACATCACTGGTATTTTGAATATATTGCATTTTGTTTGTTGTAATCAACAGTATCATAACTAACAATAAATACCAATGTTGTCAGTAATGTTGCGAACCAGCCTGAATCGGCTGATTTGTATTGTATAGGCCCAAAAACAATATGAAACCAAGCTGATTTGGCTTATGTTTAAATATTTTTTAAAGATGGCTTTAGATATGTTTTTTATTTTTTAATATTACTCTAATTTTTTAGATATGTCATACCCTATGAAAATGAACCAATATGAGAATTTCGTTGGGGCGTTCCCTACTGAGCGACGCGCTGTACTCTTTAGGCCCGGAGGCAGTGATAAATGGGCAAGGGTTGCTAGGTCGTCGCCCATAAGCGACGCGTCACACCGGCGCCCGGGTGTGGTGTCAAATAGGCAAGGGTTCCCTCACTTTGTTGGACGGGTGGGGGTGAAGAAGTTAGTCCAAGACCATAAAATTAGGTTAGACACTTGAAACATAGGGTCTTTAACTGGTAAGTTGGTAGAGTTAGTAGATGTTATGTGTAGGAGAAAGATTGATATTTTATGTCTACAAAAGACCAAATGGATAGGTGAGAAAGCAAAAGTGATAGAACCTTGGGGATATAAGATTTGGTATACAGGAATAAAAAGGAATAGGAATGGTGTAGGGATTGTTATGAGTCGTCAGTTTATAGATAATGTAGTTAAGGTTCGTAGAAAGGGTGATAGAATTTTACTTATTAAATTAGTATTAGGTACGGATATTATTAATATTATTAGTGTTTATGCACCTCTAGTAGGTTTAGATGATTCCATTAAGCATCAATCTTGGGAAGATTTAGATGGAGTAGTACAAGGGATATCTTATGGAGAAAAGCTTTTCATCGGCGGTGACCTTAATGGACATGTAGGCATTAGTAGGGATGGATTTGAGAGTATCCATGAAGGCTATGGTATAGGAGAAAGAAATGAAAGTGGAGAAAGGATTTTAGATTTTTGTTTGTCCTATGATATGATCTTAGCAAACACTTTGTTTAGGAAGAGGGAGTCTCACCTAGTAACATTTAAAAGTGGGTTAATACGAGTCAGATAGATTTTTTCCTACTTAGAAATAGAGATAGGGGTTGTTGCATCGATTGTAAGGTTATACCGGGAGAAAGTGTAGCTACACAACATAGAGTCTTAATTTTAGATCTTAGAATTAGACAATGCCGCAAAATGGATAGACATAGGATAGATCCTAGAATTAAGTGGTGGGCACTGAAAGGAGCTAAACAAGGAATGTTTGTAGAGCAGGTAGTTAAGGAAGCTGATTGGTGTCTCGAGGAGGATTCAGAATCAATGTGGAATAAGATAGTGGGTGACATGAGAAAAGGGGCAAAGGAGGTATTGGGTGAGTCTAAAGGCGGTGCACCACTAGGTAAGGATACATCATGGTGGAACGAGGATGTCAAATTAGCTATCAAGGTTAAAAGAGAGTGTTATAGAAATCTAAGTAAGAGTTGTGATAATGAGAATTTTGAGAAGCATATGATAGCAAAGAAGGAAGCTAAAAAAGTAGTTCGAAACGCGAGGGCTAAGGTATATAAGGAGGTTTATGACAAGTTGGATACCAAAGAAGGCGAGAAAGATATTTATAGGCTTGCAAAGATGAGAGATAGAAAATCGAGGGATTTGGGTATGGTTAGATGTATCAAAGATGAAATGCAAAGGGTTTTAGTCAAATATGAGGAGATTAAGGAGAGATGGAAAGATTATTTTGATAAGCTATTTAATGATAGTCATACTCAAGATCTTGGAGACTTCTCCATTCCTTTTCATGAGATAAATCGTGACTTCATGCGTAAGATTCAAAAGAAATAAATTGCAGAGGCTTTGAAGAAAATGAAATCAAGAAGGCCAGTTGGCCCAAATGGTATACCTATCGAGACTTGGAAATGCTTAGAAGAGAAAGGCTTAGACTGGTTGACAAATCTTTTTAACTTGATTTGGCGAACAAAAAATATGCCTAATGAGTGGAGGAAGAGTACTTTGGTGCCTTTATATAAGAATAAGGGTGATATACAAAACTACACAAACTATCGTGGTATAAAACTCATGAGTCATGCTATGAAACTTTGGGAGAGGGTGATTGAGTCTAGGTTGAGGAAGGTTGTCATGATATCGAAGAATCAATTTGGTTTTATGCCTGGAAGATCAACTATGGAAGTTATACATCTCCCTAGACAACTTATTGAAAGATATAGAGAGAGGAACAAAGATTTGCATATGGTTTTTATTGATTAAGAGAAGGCATACAATAGAGTATCTAGGGACGTTCTCTAGTGGACAATGATGAAGAAAGGTGTTTCTCTCAAGTACATTAGTATAATTAAAGATATGAATGAAGGAGTAGTAACCAATGTCCGCACTTGTGGAGGGGTGACAACCAATTTTCCGATAACGGTTGGGTTACATCAAGGATCTGCTTTAAGCCCTTTCCTATTTGCGATAGTGATGGACGAACTTACGAGATCAATTCAAGAAAATGTACCATGGTGTATGTTGTTTGCTGATGATATTGTTTTGATTGATGAGTCTAGAGCTGGGGTTAACGCTAAGCTAGAATTATGAAGACAAACATTGGAAGCTAGAGGTTTTAAGTTGAGTAAGAGTAAGACTGAATATATGGAATGTCGGTTTAGTAAGCAACGAAGTAGTAATGGGAGTGTAGTGAAGCTTGGTGAGCAAGAAATACCAGTGGATGATTGTTTCAAATATTTGGGATATATCATTCAAAAGTATGGAGAAATTGATGGAGATGTAAATCATAGGATGAAGGTTGGGTGGATGAAATGGAAAAGTGCAACTGGAGTGCTGTGCGATCGTAGAATGCCATTGCGGTTGAAGGGAAAGTTTTATAGGACGACTATTAGACCCGCTTTACTATATGGTACGGAATGTTGGGCTGCCAAGAGACATCATATTCAAAAAACGAGTGTTGCTGAGATGCGGATGCTTAGATGGATGTGTGGAAATACAACAAAAGATAAGATTCAGAACGAGGAGATACGTAAGAAGGTAGGCGTTGCACCCATTGAAAATAAGATGCGAGAGAATCGTTTACGGTGGTTTGGACATATTCGGCGAATGCCTAATGATGCTCCACTTAGAAGGTTGGAGAAATGGGAAAATATATTAGTTAAAAGAGGTCAGGGTAGGCCTAGGAAGACTTGTATGAAGATGATAGGAAAGTATATGAATGCTTTGAACCTCACCGAGGACATGGCATTGGATAGAAATGATTGGAGGAAAAGGATTCATGTGGAAGACCCAAAATGAATTCCTTTTTTGGTTCATATCGCTGACCCCAATTGTTTTGGGATGAAGGCGTAGTAGTTGTTGTAATATTACTCTGTTTTTTTATGGGGCACAATGCCATATGCAAGTAAAAAGTTAACTGCTTGAATTCGATTCAGTTCGCAATTGAATTCGGAAATTTGATTTAAGATTGATGCAGATTTAGACAAATATTGATAAATACAAATGAAAATATTGATACCCTGTTTGGAAACTAGTAGCTGGGATAGGAGGGGGCACTTGAGGAAGTGGAAACTGCTAAATTCTGGAATTGCCAGTTACCACCTCTTGGAGGTGGTAGCTGTGGATTCCATTCTTTAGTATAAATATAAAGGTGAGTGGAACTTACTTTCCATCCCAAATGCATAAACACCCATCCCAGTTATCAGTTTGACAAAGTTTTTGTCAAATGCATTAACTCCTATCCCAGCTCATAGTTTCCCAAACAGGGCCTTAGATTATGTTTGGGAGCCCAAGATGAGAGCATAGTTACAAAAGTTTAAAACGTGTTTTTTTGTGGTAAAAAACTTGTGAGATTTATTTTTTTAATCTCACATTTTTTTTGGCAAAATCTCGGCAATAAAACATAAATTAAAATAGAAAACTTATTTTTTTATAAGAAAATGTAAATAAAAATATCTAAAAATACATGATTTTTTTACAATAAATAGCAGTTTAAAATGTAAATATCACGTTTAAATCATGATATTTATGCTTTTCCAACAAAATCGCAATATTAAATTGTCATTTTTAACTTCCAGGTAATTTCTCATGATATTATCGCGTGATTTTCATAAATTTTGCAATATTTGTCACAATGGATGAGAGGGGACATGATATTAACGAGGGTTTAATTGATACCACCTCCCTTCCACTGGTGGTGTTTGGGAACCTAAAATTGAGAGACAGAATATTGTTGAGTGTGGTGATGGGCTGTTCTTAACTAGGGCTGTATTTGGGGGAGCGGTAAGGAGATAGGTGAATTTGGCAACAACATCCATGTAAGATAGTTTTTGAAATCCACCACCCCCTCCAAGCACCATTCTCATCTCTGGGCGACTCCAATCCA
Source organism: Nuphar pumila (assembly GCF_984573655.1). Taxonomy (NCBI): domain Eukaryota; kingdom Viridiplantae; phylum Streptophyta; class Magnoliopsida; order Nymphaeales; family Nymphaeaceae; genus Nuphar; species Nuphar pumila. The sequence continues at coordinate 134,067,474 of NC_143253.1, forward strand.
ATGTTGTCAGTATCGGTTCGGTGCGTCGATATGATACTGACATGAATCAGCTATTTTTTAATAAATGAAAAAAAAATACTTACAATTAAAATTTTAAATATTATTTCAATGGTTTTAACACATGTTTGATATGAAGTATTTTTTATTGTTTTTTAGCTGATTAATAACGTTTCACTTGAGAATCGGTATTGGCCCAAATTCACCTGAATATTTGGCCAAACGATTCAGAGCCGATACCGATAGTGACAACATTGCTCTAATCAACCCAGATACTTGGGATTTGGTGAATCCCTTGTCAGCATCGTCTCTCAAACAGAACCTGCATTGTAGTTCACAACTCGAGCCTTGGGCAGACTCAGGAGCAGGCTTACAGCAAAGAGACCCAAACCTGACCCAGTTTCATATGGGCCTGAATACGGGTCGGACCTGCATACCAAATATCGGAACGGCAGTCTAGTTTCAAATCCCATGGGTGTTACCCCTCTGTGGTAAGCTGTTCAACGGCCGACATGGACAGAGATCGTAGTATGGCAGGCTGAGCCAGAGCGGCTAGGTCTGGTCCGGGGCGTTTTTTTCATTTAAATGGCAAAACTGTTTTATAACATAAAGTCTAGGGGCAAAAGAGTCACTCTGAAAATTACAAAAACTCCCCGTGTCCTCCTCTCTCTCTCTCTCTCCCTTCCCCACCAAAACACCGTCGGGGAAGAGATGTCGTCTCCGGCGATGGATTCGCTTCCTGCGGCGGAAGGAGGCGTAGGCGGAGGTGGGTGGCTCTCCGGAGGATCAGCCGTTTCCGGGTGGACGAGCCCTGCCACTCGGAGGTACCAGCACCTCCTCGACCGCTCCACCCCTCACGTGCTTCGCCGGTGGCTCTGCTTCTCCCTCCTCGCCCTCGCATACGCGGTTAGGGTTTACGCGATCCAGGGGTTCTACGTCGTCTCCTACGGGCTGGGGATCTACGTCCTCAGCCTCTTCATCTCCTTCCTCTCTCCTCAGGTCGATCCCGAGCTCACTGGCGCCACCGATGGCCCCTCGCTCCCCATTAAGGGCACCGAAGAGTTCCGTCCCTTCGTTCGGCGGCTCCCCGAGTTCAAATTCTGGTACGCTCATTCTCGATCTTGCCCTTTTCACCCCGTTTTTTTCTCTTTTACTGGGTCCTTGGATGGATTGATCTGCTTTCTCGTTTGATTTTTTCGGAGTTCCAATTATTTTTCGGTATTGGGAGATTTCGCGTTCTGCTTCCTTTTTTTAACTCTCGGGTTGGGGAATTCGGCTGAGACTTGGAATTGGGATTTGTTTGTGATGTAGAAGGTTCATACTTTTTTTTCTCTTGTTTCCCCTCTTCTTTGTAGACCTTTGTACTTTCTACTTTTAATTTTGTAATGGCAGAAGCGATCTATGGCTTCTAAGGATTTTATTTTTATTGTTTGTTTAATGGGAAAAAACAAATGTTGTTAGTTGAATGGATGTGTTCGCTTATAAATTTATGATTCTAATGGAGATATGCCCTTCCTACTGATGAATTACAGTCGTGGTAAATTTTGATCCGTAGTTATGACACATTATGTGGATATGAACTCACCTTCATTGTTAAAGATTTTTTGCGATATTCTTTTTTGTAATATCATTAGGAGGTTTGTTGGTCCAATAAGAGGATTAGATCTGCTTCATTTAAAAAAATGGATTAGATTTGCATTGATAGCTGGATGAAAAGAATGATCTTTTTTTCTGATATTGTGTTGAAGATGTTTAGCATAACGGAAATGCATTGTTTTTCATGGCTGTGGTCGAGTGTTGGGTTGGTGAAGGGATGATGTATACTTTGTCCATTTCATTGAAAATCACTGGCTTGCGGAAAACTGCTCTGTGTTCCCACCTCCCTTTTCTGTTATTCCGATGCAAAGTCTTGATGATATTCTGATTTATAAACCAGATTTCACATTTCTGGATGTTGGCTTTGCACAAGAGAACACAAGTTTCGAACCCAGTTGATCTTCTATAGAACAGCAATGAAGGAATGCCAATGCTTTTATTCAATTAAGGTCAGAGATTTCGAGTATGGTAGTAGAGGCAGTTGTTGATGGAGAAGTGATATCCCATTCATTTGGAAAGATTTGGGAATCCTCAAAGTGAAGAACGTGGTTGATGTGTTCTAGAGGTTATCACAGGTAGTGATGTAGAAATACACTAATAGAAACCTGAAACTTTTTATGAAGGGAAGATCTGGATCTCATATCGGTCATTGGATTGGATAAATGTGGGCATGGAAGATATTAATGTTATTCAGTTTGAAAAGTTGAACAAGAAGGCAGACTAGGTACTCATGGATACAGTTTCTATTTTAAGATTAAAGGACTGCTTGTGTTATTGTGGCTATACAGTGACATGCATTGTATACATCCAAGTTAGTATCTAACTACTGCTGGTTGAGCCCTAATGAAGGATAATATTAACATTGCATTTTTCATTTTATAAATGAATGGTGCAAATTCCTTCGTTCACAGAGTCACTTGAAAGAGGCATGCTATTTTTCTCTATGGTTGGGGACGGCAACATTAGTTTATCATTAGGGTTGATAGTGCAAAAACATGGGATGCCCTTTGAAGTCTTTCTTTAATGCCACATGAAATGCATTTAGAAAAAAAGGTTTTGTGTTATTCTTAACTCGAGGTGAAGTATAAAAGAACAACTAAATTTCACTTTGAATAGAATACTTCAATGACACATTTTCTCATTTAGAAATTTTCATGTTTGAGCTTCAAGATTGAGCCATCAATTATGGTCCATTTTCATTTGAATGTAACATGGATAATTTCATGAAATTTTTTAAGAATCTGCGCTGGTTACGGGCTATGAACACATTTTTTCCACATTAGTTGGAGAAGAAATAGAGGAGGCCATTGCATGGAGCAATAGTATAAGTGTTCAGGCTATTAAATTTGTGGCATAGGTTTGTGTCCTTAGGGTGGCCACTTGCAAAAAGGAAGAAGGTTGTGTAGTTACACTGGCTCCAGTCTGCCCTTCCCCAACATCACATTGGGTATGGTTCTTTTCCTGTCTTCATGCTTTTGTTTCTTTCATTGCTTTTAAGCAAGTGTTCTCATGGCATGTAGGGTGTTTTGGATAGTATTAATGGAAATTCTCACAGGGCTGTTTTCACACATTTGCATGATGTGAGAAATGAAAAAAAGTTTTCTCAAGGTCCATTATTTTTCTCTTGGATGAAGATGTCCTTTTCAACATAAATCCGTGTTACAATCTCCATAGCTAGTAACAAGGATTCCCTTTAAAACAAGGTTTTAAAACCCGTGACTCGGAACTCGATTCGTTCTTTATTGACTCGTGACTCGGCGGGTCAACTCGGTGACTCGGACCGAGTTTTGTTAACTTTTGATTTTAAAAGGAAAACAATATATAATTTGTCTGAAACCATGTTTTTGAGTAAACATAGTCTCCAAACGTCTGCAAGAATATAAAAACAACTGCAAAGTGCAAAGAGCTATAGAGGTTTGCTTGAATAATTGAATTTGATATCTATACAAGCACTTTGACTAATTCATGACTTGAATTAGAGGATTTGGTCACCATGAGTTCAGTCTGCTACTACCTAAGGTTCCTAAGATGGCCAATCATATATGCTAGCTTGTTTTAAAAGTTTTAATTCCTTCTCTAACAAATCCATAAATGTAAAACAGGGATATATGTGCATATTGAAAGTTTACAGAATGCCCAATATCAACATAAATAAGCAATTTTCTCATGTATAAAACTATGCAGGAAATATATTAATGGCACAACTATAAAAAGACTACTAATATTTGAATATGTACAATGCTTGTTCACATAACAAATGGATGATGAAACCTAAATGTGACTTCCCATAGGCACAGTTGACCCACCATATATAGTGAGAATCATTTCTTTAAAATATTTTGCTAGAATAAGTTGATAACACAGGGTGAACAGTAGTTCGAACAACATGGCGATTTTATTCTATGGATTTAAATGCTTTTTTATCTTTAAATGATTTTTATTTTCTTTTTTATACAAAATCTGGGGGTAACCCTTGTTAAAATATATGTACTTATATATTTTGAAACTGTAATTTGAAACTCAAAAAACAAATTTCAAACATCCCAAAACTCGCTCGAGTCAAGCCGAGTCAAGCCCGAGTTTTGGCAAACCGAGTTTGCCTTGCCGGTTTGACTCGCTGGAGGGGCGAGCCGAGTTAGCCGAGTCAACGAGTTGACTCGGCGAGTTTTAAAACACTGCTTTAAAAGGTGGTAAAAGTTTGGGCAGCCTTCAAATGCTACACATTCTCTGAATTTTTTAGGAACCATCATTAATGTGGGTTTCTTATTTCCCCCTACCTGTTACCATCACGATAGCAATTTTTTTATTTTTTTATTTTTGGGGGGGGGTGAATTTTGTCAAGGATATTTCATTGCCTCTTAGGCCACATTGCCATGTTACCTATGTAGTCAAAAGCGCCTGGCGATGTCTAGTCGGTAGACCCCTAAAAAGACTAGGCGAGACTAGTCGGTACCCCAATTAAATATAAAAAAGTACACAAAATATGTTTACTTATTTTACTAATAAGATGATTTCATTACACAAATACAAAATTACACATGCTTTCATAAATATATTAATATACATAACCAGAATCTATGTATAAATAATTGTACACACACATATATGTATATATTCAATTATTCATAACATATTTAGTATAATCAACAAAATACACTTTCAACCTTTCACTGAAGCACAATAACACATACATATATAAAAAACATATTACATAATTCATAATGCTAAACATGCTTTCATGCTTTTATTAGTAAAATTCATCAGAAACAAAGTAACACACACAACAACAACAACAACTATGCCTTTATCCCAAAACAATTGGAGTCGGCGAAAGGTTGAAAGTGCATTTTGTTGATTATATGTATGCGTTATATCAACAAATTCCAAGTAACACACACATATATAAAAAACATAATCAACTAAAATTAATTGTGCAAGCTTTCAATGTTTCACATAAAAAATCCCAAAAGCAAAGTAGCACACACACACACACATATATATATAAATATAATAACTAAGGATGTTTTCATGATTTCACAGCACAAACATGCGCACATACATATAATTATATATACAAAAAAATATACATTTATATAAATAATAAATAACCAAATTGCCCTCGTGCCTAGGCGGAGGAAGCTTAGTTGCCGACTAGGCACCTTAGTCGGTGCGGCAAAATTGGTACCTTTTAAGGTACCCATTTAGGAATTGCAAAGCCTAGGCGTTTTACTCGGCCTAGACCGACTAGGCGGACTAGTTGGTGCCTAGTAAGGGCTTTTGACTACATAGCCTACGTAGTCAAAAGCGCTAGGCGGTGCCTAGTCGATGGACCCCTAAAAAGAATAGTCGGAGACCTGGAGGGACTAGGCTGACTAGTCGGTACCTTAATTTAAAAAATATAAGAATATAAAAAATATGCAAATAAATTGTTAAAATTAGTAACAAACATGTGTGCAATATAAAATCAATCAACAATAAGCAATACAACAACAACTACGCCTTCATCCCAAAACAATTGGGGTCAGTGATATTAACCAAAAAAAAAGAAATTCATTTTGGGTCTTCCACATGAATCCTTTTCCTCCAATCATTTCTATCCAATGCCATGTCCTCGGTGAGGTTCAAAGCATTCATATCCTTTCCTATCATCTCCATCCAAGTCTTCCTAGGCCTACCCCGACCTCTTTTAACTAATATATTTTCTCATTTCTCCAACCTTCTAACTGGAGCATTATTAGGCCTTCGCCGAATATGTCCAAACCACCGTAAACGATTCTCTCGCATCTTATTTTCAATGGGTGCAACACCTACCTTCTTACGTATCTCCTCGTTCCGAATCTTATCTTTTATTGTATTTCCACACATCCATCTAAGCATCCGCATCTCAGCTACACTCATTTTTTGAATATGATGTCTCTTGGCAGCCCAACATTCCGTACCATATAGTAAAGCAATAGACAAAAAAAATATGTTGAACATTACAAAACCTTCCCAAATATTAAAAACAATTGAATAAGCAAAGCAAACAACTACGAATATCAACAAATTCCAAATAATTTAAAAATAATCTAAATTCTTAAAATAAAGTGTTAAAACTAACAGTAAACATGTATCCAACATAAAATTAATCAACAAAAAATGCACAAAGCATAGGATATTGCTATCGTCAAGCATAAGAAAATATAGACAGAGAGAAGAAGAAGAAGAGGCGGAGGAAGGGGGAGAGAAAAATATAGACAGAGACAGAGAGAAAAGAAAAAGAAGAGGCAGAGGAAGGGAGAGAGATGAAGAGGCAGGGGAAGGCGGAGAGAGAAATAGAGACAAAGAGAGAAGAAGAAGAGGCAGAGGAAGGGGAAGAGAAGAAGAAGAGACATAGGAAGGGGCAAAGAGAAAGAGAGATAGAGAGAGAAGAAGAAGAAGAAGAGGCAGAGGAAGGGGGAGAGAAGAGGAGGAGGAGGAGGCATACCTGGAGCATCGTCAGAGGGAGATAGCGACGTCGGGGGAGGCCGAGGGTGCTCAAGCCTGAGAGAGAGAGAGGTTTATAACCTCCCGCTTTTATCGTAAGTTAAAAAAAAACATTAGACGTAACTACCCTCACACCTAGGCAAGGGCAGTTTAAGCACAAACTAGGCACCTTGTCGGAAAAGTCGGTACCCCTATTGGGGTAAACAAGGAATCATTAACAATTCCTAGTTTTTCGACAACTAGCTTGACTAGGCGCCTAGTTGTTGCCTTTGGCTACATTAGACAAGTATCAATAATTGAATGAAGACCAAACTTGCATATATTTTTCTATCAAAATAATACACCATCTTCCCATGGATACTATCTCCAAAAAATACATACAAAAGATATCAACAACTAAATGAAGATCATGTTTATATACAAAATTTATCTTCTGCATGCATCTCCCTCCATCATGTTTAAAGTTCAAAAATGCATACAAAAACTATCGAGCATTCAATTTATCTATGACATGTAATTTTTTTCTTTTCCCTCTGAAGTGGATATCCTTGCCCCATGACTAGAATTTGTATGACCAAACCCTCTACTCCTTCGGGCATTACTCTTTCTCCATCATGTCTAACATCCAAAAAATACATACAAAAAGTATTAATAACTGAATGAATATCATTAATTGTATATGATCTTTTCTTTTCCCTTTGAAGTGGATGTGCTTGCACCATGACCAAAACTTGTACCACCACCTCCTCTACTTCTTTGAGCATTTCTTATAATTCAAATAAAATTTTAAACAAATATCAAATTAACTTGTTTGCAAAAAGTCACTAAATAATGATTTTTATATATAATTATTTTTATTTATGCAAGTATACCTCTCTCTCCATGATTTATGAAACCAGATATAGAAGATTGGATCCTAGGAGGTTGGGATCCACGTCAATGAAGTAAGGATGTAGTAGCTTGAGAGTGGATGCGAGTAGGCGCACCCCTAATAATTGTCCTTGGAGTTGTAGTGCCTCTCCTAGTAGTAACATTCAAATATTCTTTATCTTGGACCTCTTCATGAATGGAAGCCGAACGTCTTTTCTTGGAACAAGTGGTGTCATCATCATCATCATCATCTAACTTGAGTGGATTACTCTCAATAACAGGAACCTCTAGATTGATATCCCATTTTCAATGCAGTCCATGATAGTAGTTAGATTTGTTTTTGAACCTAAAAAGTGAAAAAGAAAATCTTATAAAGTGAGTATACTATGTTAACCATAGTTACGATACTAAAAGAAGCAAGTTCAATTTTTAAGCATTAAAATTTAAACTGTATGTTATAGGAAGAATTAATAAATAAATGTTTTATATAAATAAATAATATTTACCTACTCAATAAGCGAAGATTCTAGTGAATGTATACAAGTGTATCAGCATGATGTCCATTAATCCTATTGTGCTTCACATTATGTATATAACTATATGTGCTCCACTTGTTATGCTGAAGATGTGCTAATAGCTTGTGACAGGACCTTGATAGCTATTGATTTTAACCTTGTACTTCCACCATGAAGACACCGCCAATCCATTACAAAAAAAATTGTCTTCAAAATTTGTCTCATTGCCTCTTTGGTACCAAAACTTCCCCTCTTGTCTACACTGCTAAAGGTTCCAACATAACATTATCTGTTGCTTCTTCATCTTTCATTATTGCAGAGATGACGTCTTTAGCTTATAACAGGTACATTTTAATCTAAAAAATGTAAATATGAAAATGTTAATAACTAATTGAAAAACTATAAATTAACTAACAAACTTTAAAACTAAATACATGTTAAAGATAAGAGTAAATATGATCTTATATATATAATTATGTATATACCTGGAGGCACACCAGGAACTCCATCTGGACCTGGAACACTCAAATATTCATTGGTATTGTACTTGGGAGTTAAAACATATGCCAAACAATGTTAATAACTAATTGAAAAACTATAAATTAACTAAAAAACTTTAAAACTAAATACATGTTAAAGATAAGACTAAATATGATCTTATATATATAATTATGTATATGCCTGGAGGCACACGAGGAACTTAGCTCAAATGCAATCCTATAAAAAATTTGAGGTTGATGGTGTAGAGACACCACTAAAGCTCTAAAAAGACACAAAATAAGACAAGTATTCAAACATTAGGAAAATCCACACTTTTTTGATAAAATAAAAAATAAATGCAATAAAATATGAAGGGATTGAATCTCACCTCAGACTTAGATAGCCTTTTCTGGCGAGCGTGATGACGAACGGGCAAAACCTCAACTAGGTGCAGGGTTATGAAAAGCTTGGTAAGATAGGGATCTAAATCTACTTTGGTTCCAAGCTCCTGCTGGGTTTTGGTATGGGTGCATTAGTTTAGGCTCACACTGGCAAAGTCTGGGTGCTGAGTCTTTTAAATTATAGATGCTGGAATGGGGGGGGGGGGTAGGACTCCCTATTTATTGTTTTTTTAATGGATCCAGTTGTCATACTGCTCCTTGGATCTGATTGGCCAATAATCTGAGGTGGCATGTACTGATTGACGAACTAATTTTCTTAGGAGCTAAGAAAAAGAAGTTAGGAACATTGGTATGACTAGATTTAGAAGGCTGGTTCATGTAATCCTAGGAATTTGGAAGGTTGGTTTGGGTCAAAACATCTTTCCATTGGCTAAACAAGTCCAAAATGGTATGTTTTGGACATGTTTGCTTGTTTTTAACATCACTTTCAATTTATAAGTCTTTTTAACATGAAATTTGTTCTGTTTAGAAGATATCAAATTTATCTTCATTTTCTCTTTTATGCTAAAGACCAAAAAACATCATTTGATAGGTCAAAACGCATTTCAAGTGGGCTCCAGTTGAAAACCAAGGTCTATCTCTGACAGACTTAACTATTTTAGCCATAAATCCTTTCTTGGTTTTCCAATTCAATTGAAATTTGTTTTTTTTTGGAATCTAACACATTCCAGAACTTTTGACCTTTTGGGAGGAAATTCAAAAAAAGATGTTTTTGGGGTCAAATCCATGTTTGAAGTCAAAACTGCCCTATTTTGGACCTGAAACAAACCCTTTAAAAATTCGATCCAAAATCCAATTCACCCAATGTAACTCCCCAAAAATTTTAATTTGAAATTTCAAAAATATTAATGAAAAAACTTTTAAAGGTCAGGGTTTTGACTTTTAAAAATCGTCAGCGGAAGCAATTTAGAAAGGAGAACAAGTTGACAAATTCTGGGCACATTAGCTTTAAAATCACCATCATTCATAAAATTACTCAAGGAAAGTGAGGAAGAAAATCATAGATTATTAAAAGAATTTGCAGTTTATTACAAAAATAAACATTCTTCTCACAATTCAAAAATCTAAAGAAAACCCAAAACACAGAGCCAAGACGTCAGCAGAAAGAAGAAAATCTCGAGTCAAGTTGCATCGCGCCATCGGTATGTAAGGTCCTACTCGTCACCTGCCCATGAAATGTGTCAGTTTCATAACAAACTGGTAGGTACACGAATAAACTATGTAGAATAAATAAAGTAGGACATCATATGATAAGCAATTTATTTCATTGATAGTAGGAACTAAAATGAGTAATTGAAATGCAAGAAAGTAAATCTATTCTAGCATGACCAACATATACAGAGAACTGTTGTACTAAAAGAGATATTCATCACAAGATATAAACAACATCGTAAGCAGTATGAATCTCATTAATCTACAACTATTGTGAACAAGTTATTCTTTAAGTTCTGATATTAACTGGCCTGTGAGTACGTACAGACGCGAAATGTAGAAACAACCGAGACTGATACGAGAGTTCATTATGTCAAGTGTTTTTCATTAATCCAGATGGTTGGCTGAGTTCACTCCTAAGGAGACGGTCAGTGACCAAGAGAAAAAATCCCCAAAGGCATTCGTGGCCCATGGATGTATCCAACTTCTGGAGAAGTACCTAGGAGCTATCACCTAGGATAGTTTATGGTAGTCCCATTTCTCCTAACTCCGATGACTGGGAAGCTGAGTCTTTTGCCCGTGGGGTGGTTGTTAACAACCTGTCCATTGGAGTTTTTGTACCATCTATCATCTTTCTTGATGAACCGCGAGAGTCGAATGTGTACAACGGGGTTTCTTAACCATCGCCCCATTCTACATGCTCGGGTCTGCTAGACCCACTAAAACATCTTGCCTCTGAAGGCAAGTTGTCACCATTTATGTGATCTCGGCATTGTGCTATAAGCAGACATTGGGGTTGCCACAACCTCATCATCCAAATATCGTAACACCAATATGATGTATTTGTTCATAAGTACGGTTGTACCTGTCTAAAGGTACGACTATGATGAGAGGGTAACAATAAATATGTTGCAATTCATTTGGTTCCAATTTGACATGTATTGCTCTTTGAGCGTTTGGCCTATGGAGACGAATATCATTATCTTTATTTATTTCAACAGAGTGCTCAACGACCTCTCATACTTCTTATTGTAGTGTGCGTACCATACCTGTCTAAAGGTTCGGCTACGTTGGTAGATCATGGGTTTTTCGAAGGATAACCCAATACTGTGTTCCGTAGGATATAAACACAAGTCTCAGGATCACCTTGGATCCGAGTATCTCTCCTGAGTAACCGACTCGAGGTGCAAATAATTGCATCTAGTGTCTCACAGAGATAACACTAACTTTATAAGCAGGCTTTCGTGCTCAAGAAGTCGAGCCTTGCACAATGAAGACCCTCTTCTCGACACTACAATGTCTGAACTCAACTTCGCACATTTTTTAAAGGTGTGAAATGTTGTACGTGCACCTGCACACCATGCGAGGCTTGCCTGAGGGCGGTAAAAGAACAAACATGCACTAGCAAAACTAAGTATCTACGGTGCAACATCAACAGAAAGCAAATAAAGGAAAGCAGTAACAAGAATTTACTATAGAGCAAGCCTATGCATATAGAATACAAGAAAACATGTAAACTTCAGGGAAATAAAGACAAGTAAAAAACAGGAGATCACAACATTATATGCATGTAAATATCACTTGTCATTATCTCAATATCCAAATACTTTATTTAATTCATCCAAAGTTTTCGTGCAACTTTCTCCTACCTCGAGAGGTTACGTCGCTGCGAGTGCCTACGATGATAGGTGATGTAGGACTCGGGCCGCGGGGCACGAGTGGGATCCGTCGTGCGAACTATAAAAGTATAAACACTTAGAAAACTATAGCCATAATAAAGGACAGAAAGGGGCAGGGGTACAACCTCTGTCGCCCATCAATAATTAGTGAAGGGTCAAGGGCACAAGGGCTTGACCCTTGCCGAAAAAAGAGAAAGGGAAAAGTGGCAGGGGCTAGGCCCCCGCCGAAGGCCAAAAAGTGGCAGGGAGCGGAGCCCCTTGTCTGCCTGCAATAAAACACGGAGGCAAGGGGCTCCACCCCCTGCCCACCGATGAATCGAAAAAGACAGGGGTGGAGCTCCTATTAAATTGTCTCTATTTTTTTTTTGTATATATATATATATATTTCACATGTAACCCATAAGGGTATTTCAGTATTTTTCCCCTTTTGCGCATATTCACATTAGTGAATATGATTGTACTTTATTTTTTCCTTTCTTTTTCTTTTTCTTTTTTTCCTTTTCTTTTCTTTTCTTCTTTTTCTTTTTTCTTGTTGACTTAAGTCAACCTTAGAGGGGGTCCAACACTAGATGTTGGACCCCTCCAACGGTTAGATTTCTAACCGTTGGAGGGGCTCCAACGTCTAGTGGGAGCCCCTCCAAGGGTCCCTCTTGTGTATAAATGGGGGTGAACTCCCCTCATAATTGTATTCAATGCTTGGAGCATTGTTCTCCAATTGTTCAATAAGATTCTTTATATTTTTGCATTTTTGTTCTTCATTTGTACCTTGTGTACATTTTGTTCTAAGTGTTCTTGTGCCTTTGTGCACGTATCCCTTTGTGGAATTGGAGTTTGGTTTGCGCACTATCTCCTTTTTGAGATATTTTCACATGGTATCAGAGTCAGGTTGGTGATCGAGGATTGTGGGATTCTTTATTTTTTGAGTGCTTCGAGAAACATGCCTTCAGTATTTTGAAGATTGAAGTGGTGGATCTTGCTTCTCCAATATTTTAGAAGAATCTTACGTCAAGTAAGATTTGAAAAACCTTTTGTGGTACGTATTTGTTCTCCACTCTCTAATGGGTGAAAAAGAGTTGCATTTTTAACTTGGTTTTAAATTAAATGGCTCCAACTATCATGTTTGGGCCGGGAATATGGATACTCACATTAAGGGGAAAGGGCTTTGGGGATAAGTCAAAGGAACCATTCTCGGACCCGAACCTAAGATCACCGTTACGGAGAGAGGAGAAATCAAGGTTCTTGATGGTGAAGAGAGAGAAAAAGCCTTTGAAGAATACAACAAAAAGCATGAAGAATGGGAGATGAAAAACTACAAAATTCTTTCGTGGTTCTTTTCTTCCGTTGAAACAAAAATAAATGCCAATATCTTGAAATTCAAGAAAGCGTTTCAAGTATGGGAGTATCTTGAAAGAATGTATACTTCAAAAGACTTGTCCCATAAATATTATCTTCAAAAGAAGGTTTTAACTCTTCAACAAGGTGAAATGATCGTTAGAGAATACTTTGCCGAGTTATCCACGGTTTGGGATGAACTTGCTCTCCAAGAACCTAAATAGAGTGGAGAGGCAATTGAGTTAAGAGCCAAACAATTAGAAGAGGATCACTTCAACTTTTTAAATGGGCTTAGATCCGAATTCGAACAAACTAGGTTCTCTCTTTTGTCTTCGTTTTCCTCTCCTCCATTGGAAGATGTGCTTACTAAACTAAGTGGAGAAGAAACTAGATTGGGGATGAATAAAACCAATCAAAGTGTGTTAGTAGTTCCTTCGAAGGATGAGGATGAGGATGAGGGTGCTTATGCCGTCTCAAGACCAGGGAATAATGTCAAAACATATAAACCCCCTCACTTCAACAAAGGTCAAGGAGAAAGAGAAAATGGTGGGCATTATGAAAGAAGAGACTATAGCAAGATCATATGCCACTTTTGTAAATAACCGAGACACATTAAACCGGTATGTCCTAAATGGAAAAAAATGGTGGTTATGTCGACAACTTTTCAACCAATCAAGAAGGGAGGACCTTCAACCTCCAACCATGGCACTTTATCTCTAAATCAATTCATAGAAGCTCTTCAACCTCTCCTCAAGGGATCCGTCTCCGGAGCTGCCATGACCACCTTCTCTCTTCCCGGTAAGACTCTTTGGCTCTTAGACTCGGGTGCATCCTTTGATATGACTCCAAATGTTTTTGCTCTTTCTAAATACATAAAGAAATTTTCCCCTTTTGTTTCTATCGCGGATGAGGCTTCTTTTGAAATAAAAGGAATTGGCGATTTTGAAAAACAAGGATTTTCTATTCCTAAAGTTAGATTTATCCCAAAATTAAATTTAAATTTGCTTTCCGTCTCTCAACTATCGGATAATGTGTGTGATTTCAAGTTCTCATCAAATAAATGTTGGATACAAGATCGTCGGTCCAGAAAGTTGATTGGGGAAGGCTTTAGGAAGGGAGATCTATACTTCATGGAATTTCTTCAAATTCCAAAACAATCTTTTTGTAATATTGCCCAACATAAAGATATAAATGTTTGGCATAAACGCCTTGGGCATCCAAATATTGCCAAGCTCTCTCATTTACATTTTGCTAAAACTTTATGTAAAAACAATTTCAATTGTAATGATTGTATTCTTGGTAAAATGAGAAGCTTACCTTTTGGACAAAGAACTATGTTTTCATCTAAGCCTTTTGAAATTGTGCATTCGGATGTATGGGGACCGACACCCGTAGTGTCTAAAGAAGGTTTTTCATATTATGGTATCTATTTTGATGACTTTTCAAGATATAGTTGGATGATGGATATATGATGATACAAAATTTTTACCTTTAAGGTTTTTTATATGATGATACAAAATCAATTCAATAGTAAATTACAAATATTTAGAACCGACTTCGGAGGAGAATACTTTTTAAATGAGTTCAAAAGTTACATTGAAAATAATGGAATCTTTCATCAAAGGTCTTGCCCAAAAACACCTCAACAAAATGGACTAGCCGAACGAAAACATAAACATATAATAGAAACTACAAGGACCTTACTCATTTCTCAACAAATTCTAAAAAGATTTTAGGCCGAAGCGGCTCTTGCATCGGTTTTTCTCATAAATCGACTTTCTTCGAAAAATTTAAATCAAATATCCCCTTTTGAAACCTTGTATAAAAAGGAACCTGACTACAATAGACTAAGAATTTTTTGTTGTAAATGTTTTGTCCTCACCGATAAAAATGCTAAACTATCTCCAAAAGCTATCCCTTGTGTATTTTTTGGATATTTCGAAACACAAAAAGGATTTAGGTGTTATGATATTAAAAATGACAAACTATATGTCTCAAGAAACGTAACCTTTTTAGAAAACATGAGTGGTTTTGAAGAACATAAAACTCATGAAGATAATGCTGACTACTCTTTTTTGTTTGAGTTATTACCTAGGAACGAAGACTTGTTTAGCGATGATGAATTAAATGAGGACGAGGACTTAAGTGAAAGTATTTCACAACCCATCCAACATGTAGAAGAAATAACAGTTGGACCAATTACCTATACACATAGAGATAAAAGTACTTTTAGAAGTGCAATAGAGAAGTATAGTGACCTTAGTGAATCTTCCAACCACTCTCGAAGAATAGAAAGACCTAGGAAAAATCCTTCTAGATTTATATCCTGTGAATCTTTCTCCCCAAAACATAGGGCATGTCTCAGTGCCATTCACTCATATCAAGAGTCTAGGAACTTTGAAGAAGCTAATAAAATAATATAATGGAGGGACGCCATGGATAATGAACTTAGAGCCCTCAACAAAGCTAAAACTTGGATCTTTCAATATCTTCCAAAAGGAAAGAAATCAATAGGATGTAGATGGGTTTTTAAAGTCAAAACCAAGAGTGATGGCACTCTTGAAAGATATAAAGCCCGCCTTGTCGCAAAAGGATATAGCCAAGAATATGGAATTGATTACGAAGAAACCTTTGCTCCCGTTGCTCGGATGGTCACTGTAAGATGTTTGATCACCATTGCATCTATTAAAAAATGGAACATTTACCAAATGGATGTTAAAAATGCCTTTTTAAATGGCGATCTTAATGAAGAAGTTTACATGGATTCTCCTCCTGGCATGGACGTACCAAAGGAAAAAGTTCATCGTTTGCAAAAAGCACTTTATGGTTTAAAACAAGCTCATAAGGCTTGGTATGATTAATTTAATGAAGTTATGATTCAATAAGGTTTTGCTTCATGCTATACTGGCACTGCTCTATTTGTCAAAAGGTCTAATGCAGGAATTGTGATTTTATTATTGTATGTTGATGACATGTTGATAACAGGTAGTGGCATAAAGGGCATCAAAAGTATTAAAACTACTTTAAAAGAAAGGTTTGAAATGTCAAATTTGGGGTATTTGACATACTTTCTTGGTATAGAGGTAGCATACTCTCGTAGAGGCTATTTCTTGTCTCAAACTAAACTTGCATGTGAGATTCTTGACATATCAGGTATTTCTGATGATAAAATCTATGAGACTCCTGAAATTGTGGGATCAAAGATGAAGATCAATGATGGGATTCCTTTGGAGGATCCTACTCCATACCGGCAACTTGTGGGATCTCTGATGTATCTTAGCATCATAAGGCCAAACATCTCGCATGTTGTGCACATTGCAAGCCAATTTCAGCATGCTCCTACCTCCGTCCATATGGGCGCAATTCTCCGAATTGTCAGATACATAAGGGGAACCTTAAATAAGGGAGTCTTTCTTTCCTCATCCTCTGAGTTAAACTTGATTGCATATACTGACTCTGATTGGGGAGGTAACCCAAATAATCGTCACTTCACCACAGGTTTTTGTATTTTTGTAGGTGAATCTCTGATCTCATGGAGATGCAAGAAACAACAAAAGGTATCTCTATCATCCACAAAAGCAGAATATTGAGCCATTACTTCTACAACCATGAAAATTGTGTGGATTCATTAACTGCCCCAAGACATGGGGATTCAGTTTCAAGGACCTACCAAGTTGTGTTGTGATAATAAAAGTGTAATCTACATTGCTAAAAATCACACGTTCCACGAACGTACAAAGCATATTGAGATTGACCGCCACTACGTTAGAGAAGCATATTTGCAAGGAATTATAGATCTTCTCTACGTGACCTCAGAGTATCAGTTGGCAGATTTCTTCACCAATGCCCTTTGCTCTCCAAGATTCAATTTTCTTCTTGGCAAACTTTCGGTCATTGCGCCCTAAGTTTGAGGGACGGTGTTAAATTGTATCTCTATTTTTGTGTACATACATGTGTGTGTGTGTGTATATATATATATATATATTCCAACATATAACCCATAAGGGTATTTCAGTATTTTTCCCCTTTTGCGCATATTCATATTAGTGAATATGATTGTACTTTTTTTTTTCCTTTCTTTTTCTTTTCCTTTTCTTTTCTTTTCTTCTTTTTCTTTTTTCTTGTTGACTTAAGTCAACCTTGGAGGGGGTCCAACACTAGACGTTGGAGGGGCTCCAACGTCTAGTGGGAGCCCCTCCAAAGGTCCCTCTTGTGTATAAATGGGGGTGAACCCCCCTCATAATTGTATTCAATGCTTGGAGCATTTTCTCCAATTGTTCAATAAGATTCTTTATATTTTTGCATTTTTGTTCTTCATTTGTACCTTGAGTACATTTTGTTCTAAGTGTTCTTGTGCCTTTGTGCACATATCCCTTTGTGGAGTTGGAGCTTGGTTTGCGCACTATCTCCTTTTTGAGATATTTTCACAGCCCCCCCCCCCCCCCCCCCTGTCTGTCGAAAGTTGAGGCAGGGAGCTCCGCCCCCTGTCGGCCGAGAAATAGAGAGAGACAGGGGGCAGAGTCTGCCGCAAAGTTGAAGAGGCAGGGGGCTTTGCCCCCTACTAGTTGAGAAATAGAGAGAGACAGGGGGCGAAGCCCGCTTGTCTGCCGCAAAGTTGAGGAGGGAGGGGGCGGACTGTCTGCCACAAAGTTGAGGAGTCCGCCCTCTGCCAGCGAAAACTTCCAAAGGCAGGGGGCTTCCTGGCGATCGGAAGATCGAGGCAGGTAGAGAGGGGGAGAGCACTCAGGGGGCCGCCGTCAACCAAAACGAGAGAGGGAGGGCACGACAGGGGGCCGTCGGACTTGTGCCGGCCTTCTAGCAGGTAGAAGGAGAGGGGAAGGCACGAGAGGGGGGGGGGGTGGGCGTCGGACTCATGTCGGCCTTCCAGCAGATAGAAGGAGAGGGGAAGGCACGACAGGGGGGCCGCCGCCTCCCGCCGGCCTTCCGGCAATCTCAGAGAGAGGGGGAAGGCACGGTAGGGGGCCGTCAGCTTTCCAACGAACACAGAAAGAGAGTGGGTGGCACGGCAGGGAGCCATTTGCCTCTTGCCAGCCCTCCAGCAATCAGAAAAAGAAGACGAAGGTGAGGAAGAAGAAGACAGATAGAAGAAAAAGAAGGCAAAGAGAAAGGAGAGGCGCGGCAGGGACCATTGGCCTCCTGCCGGCCTCCCGGTGAACGCAGAGAGAGAGAGGGGGGGAGGGCACGATAGGGAGCCGCCAGCCTCCTGCCGGCCCTCGGGCAAGAAGAAGAAAAGAAGAAGGCGTACCGGGGGGGGTCATCGGTCGGCGTCGCACGCAGGGAGCGAGAGAGAGGAGGAGGAGAGTGAAAAGAAGGCATCGTTATCTTCATTGTGTATGTCTGACCCGATCCATTTATGTAATGGATCGGGTCCAGATCCAGTCCATGTGTTGTAAAATAACATTTTGTAAAGGGGTATTTTCGTACCCTAGTGTTTTACATTTTATTTTAAATAGAATGAGAGGGCAGTCACGATGGACTGAACCCTCCTTCATCTGGAATCTCTCTCTCCCTCTCTTCTCTTCTCTCACTATCGATTAGGGTCTCCTTCTTTCATGGTATCAGAGCCCAGCGTGATCTGCGTGAAGAAAGCCCAGCCTGCGTGAAGAAAGAAAGCCCAGCCTGCGTGAAGAAAGCCCATCTGCGTGAAGAAAACCCAGCCTGAATCTGCGTGAAAGCCTAGTCTGCGTGAAGAAAACCCAGCCTGAGTCTGCGTGAGCCAAAAATCTGGGCGCAAATCCCAGCGTGAATCCATCAGCGTCAGCAGAGCAAATCCCAGCCGTGAATCTGCGTGAGCCAAAAAATCTGGGAGCAAATACTCAGCCGTGAATCCCAGCGTGAATCTGTGTGGTATTATGACCCTCAAATATCTAGCGTGCATCTGTGTGAAGAAAATCTCTGTGAAGAAAAACCACAGCATCAGCCGTGAATCTCAAAGAATCACAGCATCAATCTGTGATTTCTTTCATCAGTGTGCTTATACCTTTCTTTGTGAAATCAGGTTCCCCCTTTCCTTTGTGAAAATTCGATCCTCTTTCGATCCGTGGTTTAATCCCTGCTGTTTTCCTGCTGTTTTTCCTACATTTAATCTCTTGATCTGTGATTTCCTTTCTGCTGTTTTTTTTCTGCTAATCACTGCTAATCATTGTTAGCCATCTGTCATATCTTATCTGTCTTTTTCTATTAGCCGAGTTCTTTGTTCTTCATACCTAAGTGTCAGTTCAAGCATATTCATCAAATGGAATTTACTCACGGGCAATCATGCCTGTCCTCAAGTTTTCTTGGTCAACTAGTCTCTGAAAAATTGAATAACTGTAATTTCTTGACCTGGAAAAGACAAATTATTCCGTTTATAAAAAGTCAGGACCTTTCTGGTCATCTGGATGGATCGGTCCCACCGCCTCCAGAATTTCTCTCGCAAGAAAAAGTGGACGATAAAGGCGAACAATCTGTTGTTCTTCACAGGAATCCAGAATATGTTGCTTGGATGAAAAGAGATCAATCGCTAGTGGCATATATCACTTCAACTCTTTCACAGGAGGTCCTTATTGCTCTTCCTGATGATTGTTCGGCAAAGGAACTGTGGGATATGTTAGTTCAAACATATTCACAAATTTCTGAGGCAAGAATTATGTTTCTTAAGCGAGAATTTCAAATGCTGAAGAAAGATTCCATGTCTATTATGGAATACCTGAATAAAATGAAAGGCATCACATATCAGTTGGCGGTTATTGGGTGTCTTGTCAGTGAAAAAGATAAAGTACAACAAACCTTGAGTGGATTGGGGCCAGATTACCATGTTATGACGACAACCTTACTATGCTTACCAGAACTTCCAAAGTTTGAAGATCTTCGTGCAAAACTGTTGCAATATGAGATGAATCTGAAAGGTTCCTCTGAAGCCTTTCATGGGAATTCCGGAACACAAGATGTGCTGGCTATGGGAATGAGTTATGGTCGAGGTAGAGAAAGTTCTTTTCGAGGAAAAGGAGGACAAGGGAGAAATAACTATGGAGGTCGTGGCATACTTCCAACACCCAATGTTCAGGGACAAAGACCCATTCCCACCTGTTTCCTATGCAACAAGAAAGGGCACATTAAAGCGAACTGTTGGTTTAATCCTCAAAACAAAGGGAAAGCTCCACAAGCAGAGGCTAGAAAGGATGGAGAAGTAAAAGAGTTGTTGTTGGCAGCCTTGGCAGGATTGAATATGAAACAAAATGACAAAGGAACTTGGTATGTCGACTCTGGAGCAGCTACTCATGTTACAGGTGATGTAGGTAAACTCTTGACTCTTACACCTTATGTTGGAAAGAATAGCATTGTCACAGGAGATGGATCACATCATGCCATCTCACATACTGGAAATGCCATTATACACATGTCAAAGTCCTCTCTTAAACTTCCAAGTGTCATCCATGCTCCTAATATTCAAAAGAACATTGTTTCTGTCTCAAAGCTTGTTGATGATGCAAATGCTTCAGTTGAATTTACTCCCTCTTCTGTTTATGTCAAGGATCTTCGCACGAGGAGGACATTCGCTGAAGGAAAACGATGGGGCAACATGTACATCTTCCAAGAAGATCCTTCCTTCATTCATCCCAACTATTCATCCTTGAAGCCTCACCAAGTTTTTGATTCTGATTTTTTATTTAATGTTTCTGAAAGTAATAAGCCAAGACTTTGGCATAGTCGTCTTGGCCATTGTGGTCGCCATTTTATTGAAAAACTTGTCATGAATAATCTTATTCCTAAGTCCAGTCTGAGTTCAGAAGTCGTTGATACAAAATGTTCTAGCTGTCATCTATGTAAGAGTCATGTCTTACCTTTTGCTTCCATTAATAAAAGAGCTTCAAGGCCATTTGAGGTCATTTGTTCAGATGTCTGGGGTCCTGCTCCAATTACTTCCTTTTTTGGCAGTAAATACTATCTTATTTTCGTTGATAGTTATTCACGTTATACTTGGATATTCTTTATGAAGCACAAATCAGAAGTTTTTGGATTGTTCCAGAAATTCCACTCTTTCGTTCAAAATCATTTCTCTACCAACATTCTTAATTTTCAGTGTGATGGAGGAGGTGAATTCTCCTCGAGTGATTTTGTTAATTTTCTTCAACATAATGGGATAAAGAGAAGAGTGCCTTGCCCTCATACACCTCAACAAAATGGGATTGCTGAGAGGAAGCATCGACATATTGTTGAGACTGCAATGAGCATGATGCACGGGAGCAATCTCCCTACATCATTATGGACTGAGGCCTTCCACTCCACAGTTCATGTGATAAATCGCTTGCCCATGAATATCTTAGAAAATAAGTCACCATACTTCTCTCTTTTTGGCATACAACCTGATTATCATGAATTACGTGTGTTTGGGTCTGTTTGTTATGTGCACATTGATAGCTCACTCAGGCACAAGTTCCAAGATAAAGCTTTGAAATGCAGGTTTATAGGATGTGCCGAAGATTACAAAGGGTACAGGTGTTATGATCCCCTGAGTAAGCGTGTCAAAGTATCAAGGAATGTTATTTTCGATGAAATGAACTTTGCTGATCCGGATAATAATTCAACTATGGTGGATACTGATAACTCAAGCTCCAGCATTGAGGTATACTACCCATGGTTAAATTCAGAACTCTTCTCCAATGGTACAGTAGAATGTCCAGAAAATTGCAGTCAGAATGAGCCACATGAGGATTCAGCCAATGAGACTCAAACGGAGGAAACTGTCACATATGACTTGGAGCCAACAAGGTATAAGGGAATTGTGTACACTCGGCGAGAGAAAGAGCCCTCATTCATTTCTTGTTCGAACACGGATCCATCTGGATCATCCGTTTCGCAGCAAATGGATATCAGAAGATCTTCACGGATTCGACATCCACTTGACAGGTGGGTAAGTTATAAAAAATTTTCAATGGATTTTCAGTTATTCTTGACATCCATAAGTAAAGAGGATGAGCCTCTTATGTTCTATCAAGCTGCGAGCTCTAGAAGATGGGTAGAAGCAATGAATGAAGAAATGGAGGCCTTACATGAATGTGGCACATGGGAGATTGTGCCTAGACCACTGAACAGAAATGTCGTTGGGTCAAAATGGGTGTACAAGATAAAATATAAACCAGATGGGAGCATCGAAAGGTACAAGGCTCGACTGGTAGCCAAGGGATTCACACAAGAGGAAGGCCAAGACTTTGATGAAACTTTTAGTCCTGTAGTCAAGATGGGGACTATTCGCATTGTGTTGAGTCTAGCCATTAAACATGGATGGACATTGAGCCAGCTGGATGTAAAAAATGCTTTTTTGCACGGGGATTTAAAAGAAGAGGTCTACATGGAACAACCCACTGGATATGCAGAACGAGACGCCAAAAAATATGTATGCAAATTAAAGAGAGCACTCTATGGTTTGAAACAAGCTTCTCGTTCCTGGTTCGACAGTTTTTCTCTAGAAATACAACGGCATGGCTTCTCTACGTCTCTTCTGGATCACTCATTATTCATTCACAATGAACAAGGAGTTACTACTCTTCTGTTGATATATGTTGATGATATCATCATCACAGGGAATTGTAAAAGCCACATTGAGCAGGTGAAGAAGTTATTAAATCAGAGATTTAAGATGAAAGATTTGGGAGAGCTGCGATATTTTCTTGGGGTAGAAGTTGATAACAAGAATGATACACTTACCCTTACTCAACACAAATATACGCTGGACATTCTCGGCAGAGCAGGCATGACAGATTGTAAGCCGTTAACAACTCCAAGTGTCATTCATCAGAAATTGAGTTCACAAGAAGGGGATATATATGGAGATCCCACTAAGTATCGCAGTTTAGTTGGCATGTTGCAATACCTGACTTTTACTAGACCCGACATAGTATATTCAGTTAATCAGGTATCCCAGTTTATGCATGAACCTCGTGTGTCACATATGGAGGCAGTCAAACGTATACTTCGCTACCTAAAGGGTACAGTGGGTGATGGGCTGGTATACAAAGGCAAGGAAGAATTAGATCCAGGCATGGGCCATGAGATTGTTACTTATGCTGATGCTGATTGGGCGGGTGATCCAGACGAACGACGATCAGTATCCGGTTACTGCAGCTTCATTGGGCCAAACTTGGTATCCTGGAGCAGTAGAAAACAAAAGGCGGTTGCTAGATCTAGCACTGAGGCTGAATACAGATCAATGGCCACTGCCACGGCCGAGGGTACATGGATAAGACATCTTCTGACTGAAATGGGAGAGCCGATTGCTCGGTCACTGTTGCTGTGTGACAATCAAAGTGCCATCAACATGTCATTCAATCCCATTCACCATAGTCGAGCAAAGCACATTGAAATAGATCAACATTTTATTAGGAAAAAGGTTGAAGACAAAGAGATTGAGCCCATGTATGTGTCAACTAAAGAACAAGTTGCTGATATCCTCACTAAAGGGTTGACAAATGATAGATTTTGGTTTTTGAAGAACAAGTTGTTCATGGTCCAACACCATGCACAACTTGAGGGAGGCTGAAAAGAAGGCATCGTTATCTTCATTGTGTATGTCTGACCCGATCCATTTATGTAATGGATCGGGTCCAGATCCAGTCCACGTGTTGTAAAATAACATTTTGTAAAGGGGTATTTTCGTACCCTAGTGTTTTACATTTTATTTTAAATAGAATGAGAGGGCAGTCACGATGGACTGAACCCTCCTTCATCTGGAATCTCTCTCTCCCTCTCTTCTCTTCTCTCACTATCGATTAGGGTCTCCTTCTTTCAGAGAGGCTTCTAGGTGAGGGCTTCCCCTCCCCTCGCGTGATCTTAAAGGGGGACCGGGGGAGCCCAAGGGTTTCCAGTTTTCGCAAGGGGGGTAAGGGTGAAAGTGCGGCGCAACCCTAATGGGTTTGGGTCGGATCTGACCCAGGTCCGATTTTTTTTGTGTGTGGGTTTTACACCCAAGATCTAAATGAGTCAAAATTGGGGTATCTACAGTTTTACTAAAATTGCATGAAGATGATCCAATAAGAGATCTTGAGACCAAGGTAAGGACATTTAGACAACAATTAGAAGAAATGTTTTTGTGAATTTTCTCTGGAGCATGTCCAATACAGTATGTCTGTCAATTGTGCAATGACAGTTCTTAATGCAAATCTGGTTTGACGTTTGTTATCAGAATTTTAGGGAATTAATTTGAACTTTCACAATATGGAACTCTGATCCAGGGATAAGCAACCAAATGACTAGTCAGAGGGGTCCAATCTTGAAGTACATGCTTGAACAACATGGCTCCTTTAAAGACTCGTCGTCAAGTATAGTATTTATAATTTTGTCTTGCTTACAGATGGTTGTTTGTGTTGTAATCTTGGGATGGATTTTCCATCCCACTTCTGTGTGCGTTGGTTATATCAAACTTTGAAGATGTAGATTTTTTATTCGAAATTTGGCAGCGAACAGCTAGTTAGTGTGAGCATAGTTAACTGTGTCTCAGGTTGTTGATACTTAATTTCTTGTTTGTGTGAGTGGATTTTAGATGTCAGATATATTCTGTCATTTAAGGGCATACATTTTCAAATCAAAGTATTTAAAAGAAAAAAGACATAGTCTAAAGGAGAGGAGAAATAATGGTGCCAAAAAGGGTTGTCTAGTTGATCATATATTTAATGTGCCATGGAATAATCTAGGAAAGATTGGGTGCAACAGATTGCAAAAGATATGCTTAATAGAAGTTATATTGCAAAGTATTCATATTGTGAAACAAATATTATTGGAATTTTTTTTTCTAGAACTCTTGGTGATGCAACCTTGACTGAAGATTGCAAAGATTTATGCTACAATTACACTACTTTAAGCTATCAAGGAGAATCTAATGGAAAATAAATTACTTAAAAATCAAGTAAATTAACTCAATATTCATCAACCAATCGTCCTCTACAAATCCCTACAGTGAATATTTATAGACAAAAGCCAGAAAACCCTAATTTAGTATTGATTTGAAAGGGATCAAAATCTTAACAAAGATCCAAATCTAAAAAATTCAAAAAATAAAATGGATCCACTAATGAATCTTGAACCCAGATACATCTTGCTTTTGCCCTGCATCTTTCTTCTCGGGTTGGAAAAGACTCACCCTCGAGTGTTGCTCATGTTTACTTCCAGTTTCTTTCAACTTGAGCAAACCATTGAATGGAGATGTGACAGACATTTATTAGAATTATCTGACAACGGAGGGATCTATTCCATAGAAGATCCAATCATGTGGAACATACAGATCTGATCCATTGGAGAATAGTGGTGCATGGATATACATACTTGATCAAGTCACAGCTAGTTACGTTTTTGTATAATATGAATCTGGATGCATCTTTATTTTAACATCGGGTTGTTTTGGGGTAAGGTCAAAGTGAAATATGGGCTGGGCTGGGCTTATGGTTAGTTTTGGGGTTAAATGGGTATATACTGGTCCAAGAGTATTTAATAAGGTGTTTGGGTTTAACTGGATCAATTTAGGTGAGTTACAAGGTGAAGTAGGGACTAAATGTCAGTTAAAAGGATCCAAAACATGCTAGAACCAGTTCTGAGGAGTTAAAATTGATTCTTTACTATAAATATTTATTGTAGGATTTGTAGAGGATGGTTTGTTGATAATATTGAGTTAATTTATTATTTTTTATTAGATTCTCCTCGGTAGCTTAGAGTAGTGTGCATATTCGTAGTGTAGATCTTTGCAAAGTGGAGTTTAGATTGCATTGCCAAACAGTAAGTATTATGAGTTTACACATTGAAAACATATTTTGGATGAAAATAAGTGTTTAGGTGAAAAAGGCTAGCTACTTGATGATTACCAAAAATAAAATTAAAAACTTCATTTCATCATGTTCAACTTTCTCATGCATGAAATTTTCATTCTACGATGATTCATCAAAATGGCAAATATAAAAGTGTTTTCTATGTGACCTGAAAACAAGACATGCCCCAAGAAGTGTACAGTGTCTCATGGTAGATTGCCAAGTTGGTATTACTATAACTGTCTCCTACGCCGTGTAGTTATCCTTAGTTTGTGTTTGCACATAGGACAAGTAGAATTCTTCATTAATGAGGATTCTAGAAAATCAATAGAATGAGAATGTATGAGATCTGAAAGCTCCACACTTATCCACCTCAAATGATAACCGGGACTCATTGAAGATGCTCTTTGCGTCCATATTTTAGGAAATTGATGAAATTTTATCTAACCGTTTGTTTTTTCCATCACGCAAACATATGAAATGTGGGCTTGGTAAGAATTGTTGTTAGCAAGAATTCTCATAGTTGATATCGAGGTACATGCAATTCATTGTAGAATTCTCTTGGTTGTCCCACCTGAATATGTTTGAAGTTTTCGTAAGATTTGTTTTACGCAAGTCAGATAAGACCATCAATAAGTGTATGACGTTGAACCTTTTGCAAAGTTATAGCTTTCTCGAGGCAATAATGGTGGCCATTAGGGAGATCATTTGGAAGACTATTTGATGAAATACACGCAAGATCTTTAGCTGAAGATTTAGCATCGCACCTTTCAGAGTTCAATAATCTATTCTGTGATGCTTCTTGTTATTATCCACAAAATCAATATGATAGTGAGGCTGCCAAAATCCTTACAGATGAAACAAAGAATAGTCTAGATTGCCGCAACTAATGCCAGAACATCTAACAACCTGGCAGAAGCTACTGAACTAATGCCCATGAGTCCATACATATACTTTCTGGAGATGGATAACACTATCTACCAGAGTCCTCTTTGTATCATGAAAGCTTCTTGATGGATACACATCTCATTGCACATTTCCATAAGAGTGCATTTTACTCGTTTTTTCACGTGTATGCTGTGGAAAACATGTAAATATCATCATATATTGACAAGAATAAATATGATATGTTCACAATTTGGCTACTTCTGACAAAAATGACATTTCTCCTGAGTTGAGATATTAGATTGTCATTTCAAGTGTGAGTTTAATCATTACAATCGGTTTAATTTGTGCAGGTATTCTCTTACAAAAGCATTTTGTGTTGCTTTTGTGATGACATTCTTTTCAGTGTTTGATGTTCCTGTGTTTTGGCCTATTCTACTTATGTACTGGCTGGTGCTCTTTGTAGCCACCATGAAGAGGCAGATACACCACATGATCAAATACAGATACGTCCCTTTCTCGTTTGGAAAGCGGGTAATCTCTCCTCTTTTTTCATGCCTTATGCTTTTGTTCGTTTTTTTTTTTCAATGACGATTTCCTCTTTAAGTGATTATATTTCCTCATTTCAGCGTTACACTGGAAAGAAATCTGCACCTGATGAAGATGTGAGCCTTATGAAAAAATGATCTCTTTCATGACTGTTTAGAGATGCTAGCGCACACATCCTTGTGTGCATGTATGCATTACTGGAAACTACGGTTTGCTGTTTGCAGGCAACCGATGTAGGAAACTGATTCATGCTACTCATGAAGTATGATTATTCATGCTCGAGGGGAAAATCCAGACTGGAGAAAATGGCATGGTAAGGTGGTTTCATTTGCTGGATGGTCACCTTTAGATTTCTTTTGTGAGAAAATTAACACAAAATTGGAAAAAATATACTGCAAAGACACCTGGTCTTGGATGCCAACCTCTCAAATTTATTGCTGAGTAATAAATGTATAATTATTCTGCAATTTAATTGAATCAATTTTGTGGATCCATGTCGCTTGCTTGCTTGAATTGAGAATGTTCTGCATGCATTGATGCCAAGATCGGCAACCATCAGAGAGCACGAATATGTGCACATCACCACGCATTATCCCTGCTACAATGAGAACTAAAATCGGGTGCCAGCTGTTAATCATTTGGGAAATCAAGGATCCAGATTAAGCCCTGCTTCCATCTCCCCTTGCAGATGTGTGAATGCTAGTGTAGCATTCTGTAATTTGGGTTTGAGTAGGACTGCATCTTCAAAATGAATGGTTGGAACCGCCGAAGTTTACAATAAGTATTGATATCCATTTTCGTAGTATCAAAGTCACTTCTCCTGCCCCCCAGACTTCCCGTCCTATTAGTAGGGGAGATCGGAGCAACAGGGAATGCCGAGACGATGCCTGTCTTGAGCTGCAGTAACTAGATCGAGAGGTCCATGGAAAACAACCCAAGTTATTGACTTTTGAGATGGTTCAAGGGCGTTCCGCTTGTTTGGTATGAGCTGTTAGTGCACGTCGTCACCATGTGTTGGGAAGTTGCAAGTTCAAAACCCCAATGGTACGTTGGGCAACCGGTGAGTTGAGATCAACGGAGCGGCTAAGTGTCGTGGCTATGTGACACCAGTCAATCACATGACAGCATTGCATGGGGGCTCACAGTTACAAGTGCAGGCCCCACATGAAATGTTGTCATGTGATTGGCTGTGTCAAATAGCCATGGCACTTAGCCCCTCTCAGGATCCTCTCTCCTAACCGGTTGGGGTATGCCTAACCCCAGCTTGCCTATCAAAAAAAAAGAATGATCAATTTTTTTATGCTGAAAAAAAAATCCATCGTGATTCTACAATGGCAAGTTGGGGTTAAACTCGGCCTGTTTAGTTATACACTATCGGTCCCAAGCCCGGATAAAGGAGGAGGGTTACGGTAGGCCAGTGACCGCCAGCCTAAAAACTTAGTCATACCTTATGAATATGACCCAATATGAGAATTTTGTTGGGGTGCTCCCTACTGAGCGATGTGCTGTACTCTATAAGCCCGCAGGTAGTAAATGGGCAAGGGTTGCTAGGTCGTCACTTGAAAGCGACGCGTCACACCGGCGCCCGGATGTAGTGTAAAATAGGCAAGGGTTCCCTCACTTTGTTGGACGGGTGGGGATAAAGAAGTTAGTCCAAGACCATAAAATTAGGTTAGCCACTTGGAACATAAGGTTTTTAACATGTAAATTGGTAGAGTTAGTAGATGTTATGTGTAGGAAAAAGATTAATATTTTATGTCTACAAGAGACCAAATGGGTAGGTGTGAAGACAAAAGTGATAGAACCTTGGGGATATAAGATTTGGTATACATGAATAAATAGAAATAGGAATGGAGTAGGGATTGTTATGAGTCGTGAGTTTATAGATAATGTAGAGGTCCGTAGGAAAGAGTGATAGGATTTTACTTATTAAATTAGTATTAGGTATGGATATTATTAATATTATTAGTGTTTATGCACCTCAAGTAGGTTTAGATGATCTCATTAAGCGTCAATTTTGGAAAGAATTAGATGGAGTAGTACAAAGGATATCTTATGGAGAAAAGCTTTTCAACGGTGGTGACCTTAATGGACATGTAGGCATTAGTACGGATGGATTTGAGAGTATCCATAGAGGCTATGGTATATGAGAAAGAAACGAAAGTGGAGAAAGGATTTTAGATTTTGGTTTGTCCTATGACATGATCTTAGCAAACACTTGGTTTAGGAAGAGGGAGTCTCACCTAGTAACTTTTAAAAGTAGGGTTAATACGAGTCAGATAGATTTTTTTTTACTTAGAAAGAGAGATAGGGGTTGTTGCATCGATTATAAGGTTATACTGGGAGAAAGTGTAGCTACACAACATAGAGTCTTAATTTTAGATCTTAGAATTAGACAATGACGCAAAAGGGATAGATATAGGATAGATCCTAGAATTAAGTGATGGGCACTGAAAGGGGCTAAACAAAGAATGTTTGTAGAGTAAGTAGTTAATGAAGCTGGTTGGTGTCTCGAGGAGGATTCAGAATCAATGTGGAATAAGATAGTGGGTGGCATGAGAAAGGTGGCTAAGGAGGTATTGGGTGAGTCTAAAGGCGGTGCACCGCTAGGTAATTATACATCATGGTGGAACGATGATGTCAAATTAGCTATTAAGGTTAAAAGAGAGTGTTATAGAAATCTAAGTAAGAGTCCTGATAATGAGAATTTGGAGAAGTATATGATAACAAAGAAGGAAGCTAAAAAAGTAGTTTGAAATGCGATGAATAAGGTATATAAGGAGGTTTATGACAAGTTGGATACCAAAGAGGGTGAGAAGGATATTTATAGGCTTACAAAAATGAGAGATAGGAAATTGAGGGATCTGGGTATGGTTAGATGTATCAAAGATGAAACGCAAAGGGTTTTAGTCAAAGATGAGGAGATTAAGGAGAGATGAAAAGATTATTTTGATAAGCTATTTAATGGAAGTCATGCTCAGGATCTTGGAGACTTGTCCATTTCTTTTCATGAGATGAATCGTGACTTCATGCTCAAGATTCAAAAGAAAAAAATTGCAGAGGCTTTGAAAAAAATGAAATCAAGAAGGGCAGTTGGCCCATATGGTATACCTATCAAGGCTTGGAAATGCTTGGGAGAGAAAGGTTTAGAATGGTTGACAAATCTTTTTAACAAGATTTGACAGACAAATAAGATGCCTAAGGAGTGGAGGAAGAGTACTTTGGTGCCTCTATATAAGAATAAGGGTGATATACAAGATTGCACAAACTATCGTGGTATAAAACTCATGAGTCATACTATGAAACTTTGGGGGAGGGTGATTGAGTCTAGGTTGTCATGATATCGGAGAATTAATTTGGTTTTATGCCTGGAAGATCAACTATGGAAGCTATACATCTTCTTAGATAACCTATTGAGAGAAATAGAGAGAGGAACAAGGATTTGCATATGGTTCTTATTGATTTGGAGAAGGCATACGATAAAGTACTTAGGGACGTTCTCTGGTGGACAATGATGAAGAAAGGTGTTTCTCTCAAGTACATTAGTATAATTAAGGATATGTATGAAGGAGTAGTAACCAATGTCCGCACTTGTGGAGGGGTGACAACCAATTTTCCTATAACGGTTGGGTTACATCAAGGATCTGCTTTAAGCCCTTTCCTATTTGCTATAGTGATGGATGAGCTTATAAGATAAATTCAAGAAAATGTGATGTGGTGTATGTCGTTTGCTGATGATATTGTTTTGATTGATGAGTCTAGAGCTGGGGTTAATGCTAAGTTAGAATTATAGAGACAGACATTGGAAGCAAGAGGTTTTAAGTTGAGTAAGAGTAAGACATAATATATGGAATGTCGGTTTAGTAAGCAACGAAGTAGTGATGGGAGTGTAGTGAAGCTTGGTGAGCAAGAAATACCGGTGGATGATTGTTTCAAATATTTGGGATATATCATTCAAAAGTATGGAGAAATTGATGGAGATGTAAATCATAGGATAAAGGTTGGGTGGATGAAATGAAAAAGTGCAACTAGAGTTTTGTGCAATCGTAGAATGCCATTGCAGTTGAAGGAAAAGTTTTATAGGACGACTATTAGACCCGCTTTACTATATGGTACTGAATGTTGGGCTGCCATCATATTCAAAAAATGAGTGTAGTTGAGATGTGTATGCTTAGATGGATGTGTGGAAATACAATAAAAGATAAGGTTCGGAATGAGGAGATACGTAAGAAGGTAGGCATTGCACCCATTGAAAATAAGATAAGAGAGAATCGTTTACGGTGGTTTGAACATATTCGGTGAAGGCCTAATGATGCTCTAGTTAGAAGGATGGAGAAATGAAAAAATATATTAGTTAAAAGAGGTCCGGGTAGGCCTAGGAAGACTTGGATGGAGATGATAGGGAAGGATATGAATGCTTTGAACCTCATCGAGGACATGACATTGGATAGAAATGATTGGAGGAGAAGGATTCATGTGGAAGACCGAGAATGATTTTCTTTGTTGGTTCATATTGCCGACCCCAATTGTTTTGTTATTAAGGCATAATTGTTGTTCTTGTTTGTTGTTGTTGATTCTACAACGGCAAGCTCCCTGTTGGTAAAACCTTTGAGGTCTCTTCTGCCCACGGAAAAGTACTCCTAAGCTAAGGGACGCACGGAGGGTTTTGAATCATGCTCATCTCAAGCTGACCTGAATAGATTTTTAATAAAAGTAAAAAATAGTTTAAAATTAAATTTTTTATATTATTTTAATAACTTTAACACGTGTTACATTCTGATTGACACATAATATTTTTAATTATTTTTTGGCCCATTCATAACGATTCACTTGAGAATAGATGTAGGGGCAAGAGCATTATGTTTCAAGCTGGTGCCGAAGCAAAGCTAATTCCTGAAGGCAAAGACTAGGCTCCGAGTTTACATTGTCGAGAAAGCGATCATAAGTATGGCAGGTATAACCAACAACTAGATCTCTCTAATTCTAGAGGTGGTTTCCCCCATTCCTCGTGCAAGAAAAAAGAAGAGGGATTTCGAATTTTAGATTAATGAACTCAGCGAGTGACTAAGCGAGGCAACTTCTTTTATTTATTAAAAAAAAAATTGTGTGCTAGCCTGTGTTACAAGGACACGGTAGAGAGGACACTGGATACATTATTGTTTTGGATAAGTATACGCTGTGAATAGGACACGACACGAGAGTAAAATTGAAATATCAAAGTAAACACGTTGTTTACGTGCATGAACTAACAATCACGGTTAGTTCGCGTGCTACATTTTCACTGACGGTCATTTCAGTTAATCCTTGGATTGCTGCTGACGTGTCGAGGAGAAGGACAATTTGGTCATTTCATTTGAACGGGATCGCACACGATCCCGCTGCCCACAGGCCGTGAGAGAAGCCACCATCTCCATGCACTGACCTGGACGTGTTCCCACGTGCACCATCACAATCACGTTAAATCCCAATCAGAGGCCGTTTGTTAAGAAATTCAGAAACGTGAGGCTCGTATTTAAAATTATGGGCAAAAAGTTCGGCCTTAAATGATATTTTTTTTATATAAAAATATGGGTTTGGTTTACATGTTGAAAGAGAAACCCTAGAGGGGTTTAACAGGTGATTGTACAAAATTTTTGTGCATTAAGCACTCAATCGCCCCTCCATCCAGCCTTGGGTCTCACACCTGACATGCCCTCTCATAAAAATGGTGCTCAATGCACAAGTATTTGTGAAGTCATATGTCACCTGATTTTTAACGGCAGTCTAGGTTCAAATTCCATGAACGTCACTCCTTGCAAAAGCTGAGCCAGCTCTACTAGGTCTTTGATTTTGGAGGCTATTTGTCCATATAAATATAAAAAAAGTGTTCAAAGAGAATTCAAACCCATATTTCTCAACTCTTCCCATGCATGAACTATGAGCCACCGTACAAATCATTCATCCGTACATGACCATCATCACCTATTAAATCTCCCACCATCCATCCCTTTGAATCTCTTTCCAAACATCAATCAAACAAGGAGAAGAATAAGAGGCTCTTAATCATCTGACCTGAGGTCTTCGTGTCGTTACCACCAGGGCATAACCTAAACGAATCGGCTCCCATCGACTCGATTCGGAAGTGCCTCAACGACTCGGTGGAGAGCTCCGCCACCGTGTTCTCTCTCCCACACAAGAACTCCTCGTTGTATACCCTCTCGACCTCCCTTTCGAAGTCGTGGACAAAGACGTCGGTGGCGCTGTCACCTCTCTTGCTCCTCACGAGCACCGCCGCAGTGAAGATGAAGGACATCCGGCCAGGGGACGTCGGAGAGTAGCTGCGGGGGTCGTCGACGAGCACGATGTCCCAATCGACGGCGTAGAGCTCGCTCAGAAGGTCGTTGATCGCGAGCGAGCAGTCAGAGAAGAGGAGGTTCGGAGCCCGACCAACGGAGCTCTGTCATCTCGGCCACCAGTGTCGTGTACCCGATGTCGTAGGCCTCGGTCCCCCGGTGGCGCTCCTCCACCCTCCGGACCTCATAAATTGGTATTTTTTTTTTCAAAATTCTGACCTTAAAGATGTGTTCATATTTACTAAACATAGACACTTGGATCATGAATTTTGGATAGAAACAATGGTATTTGGAGCCTCAAAATTTTATGAAAATTTTATGTAGTTGATATTTGAAACTTATGAAAACCTATCCATGCATCTGAATCAAATGCTCCCAAAACTGGCGGAGCAGGTTATATGCCCCCCCCCCCTCGAACAGGGACGGTAGCCACATCTCATGTTTGGGGGGTCCTAAAAAGCACCACGTATTTAAGCCTGTGTGTCTCGTATCCCCAAGTTTGTCAACATTAATTAGCATTGGAGTTTGATGCGATTGCAAAGACTTAAGTACCCTCTCCTCCATTGGTGCCAACAAAAATAACGATTCTAGAAAAAGAGTGATTGTAAATACTTAAGTGCCCCGAAGATGATTATTTAAGACCTAGTC
Organism: Nuphar pumila; assembly: GCF_984573655.1. NCBI lineage: Eukaryota > Viridiplantae > Streptophyta > Magnoliopsida > Nymphaeales > Nymphaeaceae > Nuphar > Nuphar pumila. Next base: position 134,101,729 of record NC_143253.1, read on the forward strand.
TCTGCACTACAGGATTATCCGAGAAAGAAATCTCTCCTGGAGGAGGCCATGAATATCAACCCTCTCAGTCTCTCTCTCCCTTCTCTTTCTGCTTCTGTGCACATCCAGCAGAAGATCCTACATTGCTCCATCAAGCACCGACTGACCTGCACATTGACTGTTGTGGAGCATGATTTAGAGTTTTTACCCTTACAGGAGGAGGGTTTGGGGGCTTCTCCCAGCGTGGGTAGCATCATTCAACTAAATGAGTTGTGGATCCTGATTTATAGTTTTTACCCTTACAGGAGAGGGGTCTGAGGGCTCCTCCCAGCGTGGGTAGCATCATTCAACTTGAAGAGTTGTGGAGCCTGATTCAGAGCTTGATTTAGAGTTTTTGCCCTTATAGGAGGAGGGTTTGGAGGCTCCTCCCAGCGTGGATAATATCGTTCAACTTGATTCGTTGTAAAGCCTGATTCAGAGTTTTTACCCTTACAGAAGGAGGGTTTGGGGGCTCCTCCCAGCGTGGGTAGCATCGTTCAACTTGATTCGTTGTGGAGCCTGATTTAAAGTTTTTTCCCTTACAGGAGCGGGGTCTGGGGGCTCCCCTTGGTGCAGGTCCCACTGCACGGTCAGCGGATGGGGGTTCAGGGGGGGCACCCTTGGCGGGGGGCTCGGGGGGCAGCGCCCCCCGAACCATTTTTTTTGGGCTTTGTATAATTTTTTTATTTTCTTTCCCTCTTTTAACTATCGAAAAAGTGCAATAAAGCGTTTTGTTTAATCGTGGGCCTCATGTTTCCTTCGGTTGTTTCTTGCTCGAGGTTTTCGTAACAACCCTTCCCACAAATTTTCTATTTTTCTTTTTCTGTTTCTTTCCCACGATTTTTTCAATGACTCTCCTACAGTGATTTTTAGTGTTGTCGGGTCTCTAATGAGCCCACAACGATTTATAGTGTTGTTCGGTCTTTCAACAGCGATTTGTAGTATTGTCGGGCCTTCCTACAATGATTTATAGTGTTTTCGGGTCTCCAATGAGCCCCACAACGATTTATAGTGTTGTTGGATCTCACTACAGCGATTTGTAGTGTCTTCCACAAATCACTATAGAGATTTGTAGTGTTATTCAGTAAGCAAATCACTACCCGAATTAAGACCAACTTGTCAGTGTCATATCTCCCTAACCGAATGTCATATTCCAAATTCGTAAAAAATGGTGTCTTTGTTATTGAGTCTAGTTTATTCTTGTAAATTTTCAGCGATTTATATGGTCATTTCATTCTTCATTTTAACTAAAAACTAGACCCCTATTATTCTGTGTTATTTGAGTTGCACAACACTACAAAAGTGTAGGCACTGAGAATGTACATGGAAGTACACTTGACTATGTTCCAGTAGAATGAATGCAATTTAATAACGAGGAAGCTGCATATAAATTTTACAATGATTATGCCTTAAAAGTTGGCTTCAGTGTGAGAAAGTTTTCTAGTAAAAAATGGAGATTATGCCTTAATAGGGGTCTAGTTTTTAGTTAAAATGGGAATTGAAATGATCATAAAAATCGCTAAAATTTACAAGAATAAACTAGACTCAATAACGAAGACACCACTTTTTACAGATTTGGAATATGATCTTCGGTTAGGGAGATATGGATCTGACAAGTTGATCCTAATTCGGGTAGCGATTTACAGCGATTTGCTTACTGAATAACACTACAAATCGCTATAGTGATTTGCGAAAGACACTACAAATCGCTGTATTGAGATTCAACAACAATATAAATGATTGTGGAGCTCGTTGGAGACCCGAAAACACTATAAATCGCTGTAGAAAGACCCGACAATACTATAAATCATTGTTGAAAGACCGAACAACACTATAAATCGATGTGGGCTCGTTGGAGACCCGACAACATTAAAAATCACTGTAGGTGAGTCATTGAAAAAATCGTGGAAAAGAAACAAAAAAAGAAAATTAGAAAAATCGTGGGAATGGGTGTTACGAAAACCTCGAGCAAGAAACAATCGAAGGAAACATGAGCCCCACGATTAAACAAAACGCTTTATTGCTCTTTTTCGTAGTTAAAAGAGGGAAAGAAAATAAAAAAATTATACAAGGCCCTAAAAAAATCTGGTCCGAAGGGCGCTGCTCCTCGAGCCCCCCGCCCGCTGACCGCGTACCGGACCCCGCGCCGGGGGGGGGGGGGGAGGGAGCCCCCAGACCCCCCTCTTGTAAGGGCAAAAACTCTAAATCAGGCTCCACAACGAATTAAGTTGAATGATGCTACCCACGTTGGGAGGAGCCCCCAAACCCCCCTCTTGTAAGGACAAAAACTCTGAATCAGGCTCCACAACGAATCAAGTTGAACGATGCTATAGTCAGTGCGCAGGTCAGTCGGTGTTTGATGGAGCAATGTAGGATCGTCTGCTGGATGTGCACAGAAGTAGAGAAGGGAGAGAGAGTGAGAGGGTTGATGTTCATGGCCTTCTCGAGGGAAAACTCTTTGCCTCCCTTGATTTCTTCTCTAGAGAGAGAGAGAGAGTTTTACAGTGTTTTATGGAGAAGGAATAAGAAGAAGATGACGATAAAAAGTTGAAACATACATTTTTGATGGCTCAGGTTCGTTTCGCCGGATGACCATCGGATCGCCGGCTCACCATCGGATCGTCGGCTCACCATCGTTTCGCCGGATCACCATCGGATCATCGGCTAAGGTTCGTTTCGCTGTGTAGACTTTGAAGAGTCAACATCATCCTCGACTTTCTAGATGAAGGACATGTTTGTCCTTTTTTTGAACCATTTGTTTTCCTTTTTTAAATGAAGGACATTTTTGTCATTTTCTCCAACCATCGTTTTATGGCAAGAATAGCAAGAAAGGGTACTTAAGTCTTTGCAACCGAACCAGACTCCAATGCTGAGTGATGTCAACATACACGGGAATACGAGCCCCATGTGCTTATATACATGGTGCTTTTTGAGACCCCCAAACACAGACGTGGGATTCAGTGAATCATTAGGGGTGAACATACACCACCCTCCCCAAAACTGATTCCTATATATCTGTTCTTTGCATCTGCCGTTTGACGTACATTTTTGACTGGCCAAATGGTGGAGGGACGACCGATTCAAGTTGCATAAGAGCTACGATAAGGCCATCATGTTGTACAAAGCCAAATTAAGAGAGATAATCAAAGTATCAGGAAGTTAGCGCCATCACACATAAGGAGGTAGGGATGGAATTGTAAGAGTGGGAGGATGAAATGAAGAAAGAGAGGTGGGAGAGGAAGGCTAGAAATAGCACCCGCGACAGAAGCATCATCCCATTCCACCCCTCCAATCGGCGTATCTCTTCAATAGTTAAGAACACATTTCAATGCTTTGGATCTCAAGCTTGAATTTAAGATCCAAGCGTTTGAATGGTGCAGTGGTGTGGGGCCTTGGCCACAACAATTTTCCTAGTGTCTTCTCATTTTTAAATTTTATTTAATCCTCAGTTTAACTATGCTTGCTCTTAACTAGGTACCTACATTTACTTGCCCAGGACCGAGCCTTCAGAATGAGGCAAGTGCAGTGTGGAGCTATACTAAGTAAAAAATATATCGAGTGTAGGAACATTTGATATGCATTGGCTTGATCGGTGATAGTATGACATGCGGTAAGAAACGATATCATCGTTAGTGCATTATTATACGACGGCACAGACGTGGAGCATTGTTTGGTCAGATAAGTGGATGTTACCTTTAGATATTTGGTTAAGAACTTCTTGACTTGTGGGAGTTTTCCACACATAGCGTTTGAATGCACATGGGTGCATGTGGGTTAGGGCTAATTAATTCTCTCAAGGACCATCTTAAGTGATTTCAACTTAGTATAGTGACTTCGGGTTAGGTGAGTGAATAAGTCTAGGTAGTGCTCTTCGCTATGGTGTTCAATTATTAACTGGTATTCAGACGGGAAACTGCAAGGTCGTATACATTAACTCACGAGGTTTTATTGTAGCGTGCGCATGAAGTCCCAATACGCTAAATGACACGCAAAGTTAAGGCAGATTTGTGCTCTTTTTAGAAATGATAGTTGGTATAGGACAACCTATACACTAAGTGACATGAACTACATAAAATACGCATGTGAAGATGCGCTTGATCAACTTTCGCTAAATAGCTATGCACGAGATGGTGCGCAGAGCCAATGAAATGATTGAGCATATGAAAAAGTGTTGATGTGTGACCTTTGGTCGTTAGGCTGATCAGACTGAGCAATCTGACGTGTCACAGGTTTACAAAAAATTCTATACTCGAAACATCACCAAAGCCATAAAATATGATGATTTCATGTTTGCATCACCAGCTACCTCTCACTAGCAATTTTCAAACAAAAGTTGAATGCAAAGCACTATTTGAGATCCTTGAATCCTAAGGATGTTATAGTGTCCCTCGTGCTCTATCTAAATTGTGAGCAGTTGCAAAGTCACATACTGGCCAAGGTGGCTTGGTGGTCTTGAAATCCCCAAGAAGGTTTCAGACCTTAATGTTGGGTCTTTCTCAACCGCACCATCTCTTTTTAAAAAATATATATATATATATATATATACACACATTTGTGCCAACCCTAATTTAGATGTCTGATAACGCCTTTGATTGGGATCCGTAATCTTGCCTCAAAAGAATATACTTTTGGCAACTCCAACTTCCACGCTAGATTTTAACAACACAAAAGGACAGCAATTGCAGTAGAAGGTCCAAAACAATCTTGAAGTTTTTCTTTTTTTTTTATTTGTTACAGAGAGAAACTCCAGCCCCCTGTAGCAGGAAGATTTTAGATCAACCTTTTGAAGGTTAAAACCCGGTGGCTAGGACCTTTTCTCCTGGGGCCTATTCTGAGCTTTGACTTATGCAAAGAGGTTGCGCCCACAGGAATCGAATTCCGACTGTTCGAATGACAGCCAAGGCTTGCTCCAACTAAGCTAAGCCCTCAGGGGCTAGAGTTTTTAGGGGGCATCGATGTCATTGACCAGCACACATGAGGAGTTTTTGGTACATTGCTTAATTGGGATTTGGGAGACTGAGCACGCCGTTAGCGGTGTTAACCAAATCATGAACTTACGAGGTTAGTGGAAATGAGCCCAGTTAAACCAAGCGTAACTGCTCCCGCTACAAACGATTCAAACCTTGGCCAACCCTTGCACGACCCGGACAGGTCTCTGCAGACTTGATCGAGCCCACAACGTGAAACGTGAACTCAAACAACAACTTTACTGCACCGAACCTTTAGCATTTTTGGCGTGTAAACATAGCAAAAGGGAGAAAAACAGAACAATCGAAAAAAGAGAAAGAAAATAACAACCAAAGAGACATGTAACAGGATTCGAACTAGGACTCAAAGATTGCAAACTGACTATAAAAACCATTTAAGCTAACGCCATGTTTTTGTAATGAAATCCTAAAATTCTCTTCATCATCTTTCCGTTTTTTTTTTTACTCAAAAGAGAGAGAGAGAGAGAGAGAGTTGTACTTGTGGCAATGGAGGGATATGGGCGAGGGAAGGCGGTGAAGAAGAAGGAAGCACCTTCCTCCTCCTCCTCTTCTCTCGCTCCCAACGATGATTTCTTCGACCTTCTCGGCGGCGGAGATGCCGTTCCCTCCCGTCCACCCAAGTTCCAACCCAGTTTCAAGCCCAAGCCCAAGCTCGGCTCCTTGCCCTCCGCCGCCGCCGTCAAGCAGGAGCCTCTCCCCGTCAAGCCCGAGCTCGATTCCAAGCCGGAGCCGGACGAACCTCCCGCCGCCGATGCCGCCTCCCAGATGGACGTGGATACGTCTCCGGCGACCGAAGCCGGTCCCGAGCTTGCCGGTGTGCGCGAGAACAGAGTCGTTCGGGAGATTGACGTCTTATTCAACCCTTCCCCGGTCGATCTTGACTCCCAGGTGCGGTTCCTTTTCATTCTCACTGGAAATCGCACTCGTTTCTCCCACGAATTGTTCGGTTGTTTCGTCGAATATTCGGAAATTGTTGCAGAGTTTTTTCGCTCGTTCGGGCGAGATTTTGGTTATTTTGGCCCTTTATTTTGATCGAACTGATCAGATTTTGGGTGATTCTGGTTTGGGTAATTGAGGGAACGATAGTTTCTGAGTTTTTTATGCTATCCATTACACATCTATTTACAGTTTCGTACATCTCTAAACCTAGGATGACAAGATAGTGTGGGTGTCTTGTATTGTTATATTTACTGCAGAATACAGAAACTAAAGCGATCATTGTACTGGTGCAAGGGACTCGGTAAGGCTGTATTTTTGTTTCCGACGAGATATTATTTAAGAGTATGATAATGGGTTTTACAGTGGATAAGGAGAAGGGATATGCTTATAATAGAAGTAGTTGATCACATGGTCGCCTAATTCATTGGTCAAAAGGTCACTAGAAGCTGTGAAGCTTCCTTTTTGGCTGAGTTTTTACAGGTGCTCTTTGTTCATTGCAGCTTTACATAGCGCAGTATCCTCTCAGACCTTGTTGGCGTCCGTATGAACTTGATGAAAGGTGTCAAGAGGTCTGTTCTCTTAACGTTTTTATTTTTTCTTCTTTTTCCTTCTCTATGTTACTCTCTTGAGATTCCTTATTGGGTGGTCTCTAAACTGTGCTTTTGATCATCTAGGTGAGGGTGAAACCTAAACAGTCGAAAGTGGAATTGGATCTGACTATAGATGTTGGCAGCGAGAATTATGACAGCCGGGTCGAAGACCCTTTGAGAATTAAGAAGCAGGTTTGTTGGATTTTTTTTTGGTTTCGCTAGAATATTCATGTATTCGACTTTTTTTTATCGATTGTCCATATAAATGGCTGTGCTATTTAGTATTAATTACGACATTACTGATAGAGCCATCTAAACAGAAGAAACTAACATGAATATGATTAGTAGCAGCATTAACAAAAAGTACCTTGTATGAGTTATTTTTAGGTTTAGTCATTATTCTGCTTTTAACTTGTTTAGATTATTTCTACACAATTGAGGTTAATTCAACTGTTATGTTGGTTCTCTCTCTCTCTCTCTGTGGGTGTGTGTACATTCGCCTGCATGATGCATGAGCATGTTCATGCGATCATATTTATTCCAATGCTTTCTAGTTTCCATTACTTGCCTTCCCACATTGTATGATGTCAGGTTTTGAAAAGTTGACTGCTTCAATATTGGTCAAATCTTTGAAGATGTTGCATTTTTTTGTAGTTGGTAAAAATACTTTTCCAGATATTTGGATTGTGTGCGAGAACTTGTGTGTTTATTTATTCCAACACATTCTACTACTTGGTTTGTCTCAGTGCATGATTACTGTTTTTTCAATTCTTTGTCTTCTTTATCTTTATCAAATCTTTGAAATGGTTATATTTGTTACTTACCGATATAGTTGGTATTTTTTTCAAATATTTAAGGTAGTATTTTCATTTCTTAAGCCTCACATCATAGAGAATCTTGAATGTAGAAGTTGTGATCTTGTTAATTAATGATTCTTATCTTATTTTAGTGAGGTAATGAGGTCCTTCATGTGCTCTTACATTGTTGTGGGTATCTCTTTAAGTAAGATTGGATTCATAAGGATTTTTAACGTTTTAGAGTTGGGGTTAATGCTAAGTTAGAATTATGGAGACAAACATTGGAAGCAAGAGGTTTTAAGTTGAGTAAGAGTAAGACAGAATACATGAAATGTCAATTTAGTAAGCAACGAAGTAGTGATGGGAGTGTAGTGAAGCTTGGTGAACAAGAAATACCGGTGGATGATTGTTTCAAATATTTGGGATCTATCATTCAAAAATATGGAGAAATTGATGGAGATGTAAATCATAGGATAAAGGTTGGGTGGATGAAATAAAAGAGTGCAACTGAAGTGTTGTGCGATCGTAGAATGCCATTGCGGTTGAAGGGAAAGTTTTATAGGACGACTATTAGGCCCGTTTTACTATATGGTACAGAATGTTGGGCTGCCAAGAGACGTCATATTCAAAAAATGAGTGTAGCTGAGATGCGTATGCTGAGATGGATGTGTGGAAATACAATAAAAGATAAGATTCAGAACGAGGAGATACGTAAGAAGGTAGGCGTTGCACCCATTGAAAATAAGATGAGAGAGAATCGTTTACGGTGGTTTGGACATATTCGGCGAAGGCCTAATGATGCTCCAGTTAGAAGGATGGAGAAATGGGAAAATATATTAGTTAAAAGAGGTCGGGGTAGGCCTAGGAAGACATGGATGGAGGTGATAGGAAAGGATATGAATGCTTTGAACCTCACCGAGGACATGGCATTGGATAGAAATGATTGGAGGAGAAGGATTCATGTGGAAGACCCAGAATGATTTTCTTTTTTGGTTCATATCGCCGACCCCAATTGTTTTGGGATGAAGGCGTAGTTGTTGTTGTTGTTGTTGTTGTTGTAGCTCTACACTTTGTCTATTGGCTTGGCTCCATTCTTGCTAGATGGTGCAAGTAAAAGGCAAGAAATGGTACAAAGGTCGCTTTTTCTATTGTGGTGGATTTTCTGGCTTATAAGGAATTAAGGAGTTTCTAGAAATGAAGAGGATGATTGGTTTTTGCATTTGCTAACATTCAAAAGAAGTATGCAGTTGGGTGGACATTCCTTACCTAGGTATTGGTTGCTCTTGGATGGGCTTCTATAGAGTTGGAGTGTCCTTAATTTCTTGATTCATTTGCCACATTCTCCAAGTCTTGTTTTCTTGATTTGGTGAAGTATTTTTCTTTGGTCTTTTAAAGAAATGTGTTTTATTTGATTGACTGCTGCAGTATCAGACCGTCTTCTTCACAGTTTGATCTGTAGGCTAATGAACTAATCTGCACTTTGTTGCACTTTCTACATTTTTACCTATGTATGTAATACATACATATATAGTTATGGGTATGCATCTCTCTCTCTCTTTTACTGGATTGACCAAACATCCAAGGGATTTACGCGGGGAGGGTTCCCATGTTTATGATATGAAGGCTTATGTACAACTTGTGTGAGCATGAGAGACAATGACAAGAGGCACAACCTTAGTGTGTGTTTGCATTTGGATAGGTGAGGATTAAGTGTGGTTTTGAACTATATATATATATATGTGTGTGTGTGTGTGTGTGTTGTTAAAATATGTGTACTCGTACACATATATGTATGTTGAAATATAATCCTTAAATGTACATATATATATTTATATATATATATATATATAAAGATACATATACATATATATATGTATACGTATCTCTATTTATATATATATATATAAATATATAAATTTTCTCTTCATAAAATACCCTCAAGGGTATTCTTGTAATTTGTCATTTTACGCATATTCCAATTGGAATATGCATTGTAATATTTCTTTTATTTTTTGTTTTTTTATTTTTGTTTTTCGTATTCTTACCATATTGGGGGCCTCCCAATAGAGACGTTGGGAGCCCCCAACGGTCACAAATGTGACCGTTGGGGGCTCTCCAACGTCTCCTTTGGGAGCCCCAAGGTGGTCCCTTTTGTGCTTATAAATAGGGGCTTTCCCCTTTGTATTCTTCACTCCAATAAGGAGCTTTTGCTCCATGTAATGGGTGTTACACCCTTATTTTCTTCAATGATATTAACTTATGCCTTATAGGCATTTTTGCTCCTTTGTGAGTTTATGTGTTAGCACATTATGTGCTTGTGTTTTCCCTTTAGTGGGTATATTCGCACTTCATGTGCATGTGTATTGGTTCATTATTGAACCCAATATATTCAAAGCCGCTTCTTTACATGGTATCAGAGCAAGGTTACGATGGGGTTGTCTCTTGGTGCAACGGAAAGCGTGGTGCTCAAGAAATGATGAAGTATTCATTGTTCCTCTCCTTTTTAGAAGTTTTCGGTATGTATCTCTTTTCTTAACATATTATGCATTATGAAACTATTTTTCTTGCACATTTAGTGTTTTTGATAGTTGAATCATTTCCTTTCACATTTCGCGTGTTCGTATATTTTAAAATATCTCTTTTTAAATTTGGTAAATTTGTTTATTATAATTCTTGGTTATATATTTATCGATTCTTCATCACATATAATAGTAATTTATGTTTTGCAAAATTGTTTTTCAATTATGTGAGATTTATGATTTTTTCATAAGAATTTCGTGATTAACCTATAAGTTAACTTTTTATATAATTTCTTGCTAAATTAATGATCTTTGCTTAAAAACTCTTGTGTATGGTTTTTAGTGCATTTTTTTGTGATAACTTATATAATTCTTGTATAAGTTAATGATCTTTGCTAAATTTTTGATATAATTCTTGTATGAGAATTTGTCACATCTAAATCTTTGTAGTTTACTTTTTTATGAACCCTAAGTAGTTCTTGTTAATGATAAATATTTATGAACTCCTAAAAGTCTCTCAATGGTTTTGGTTTATTTAAAGAATTTTGAAAAATTATTTGTGATAAATATGTTGTATGAACCATTGTGTTCATTAGGAAAGATCTTTTAAAAATCTTCTCACACTATATAGAATGCATAGTGTATCTATTGCATCCTTTGGTATAAAAGATTTCATTAATTTTTGATTTTTCTTCTAATGATGCAACTTTATAAACATGTTTGTTTGTATTTTTCACATAAGGTTTCAAAACCTCTTGATTGTATCTCTAAGGATGCCTACATTGGCCATAATATGGTCTTCTTTGTCTTAAATTGCATTTATCAAGCATATAATTGCATAATTAAAGCTTGAGAGACTCAAGCATTTGTTCCTTTTTATGAAATACATGCATTATTGCATGTTTGCCTTTATTACACTTTTTGCGTATTTTGTTCAAGTGATTGTGAGAGTGTCTTCGTACACTTCTTTTATAAAATATTTATGCTTATATGCGTATTGTCTATTCATAGACATTTTCACATGGTACTCTCTTTTCAATAAAGAGATATTTTTATTGCCTTCTTTAGGGATTGTGTTTGCTTAATGTGTCCCGGTTCTTTACAAAAATGATAAATAATTTTTCCATAGTCCCTTCATTGGTTCCATCTTCAGCTTTGGCCACCTTCTTCCCTTCTTGATTTTGATTTTGAAATTTGTTGAAGTGAGGAGGCTTATAAATTTTTAAATTATTTTTCGATCTAGAAACGACATAGGCTCCTTCATTCTCATCCTTGGTTGAAGGCATAACTAAAACACTTTGATTGGTTTTACTCATTCTTATTCGAGTTTCTTTCCCACTTAGTTTAGTGAGAACATCTTCTAGAGGTGGAGAAGTGAAAGAAGATAAAAGAGAAAATCTTATTTGCTTAAATTCGGGTCTAAGCCCATTCAAGAAATTGAAAAAAGGATATTCTTCTAATTGTTTGTGTCGTAGCTCAATAGCTTCTCCACTCCACTTTGATTCAAGGAGAGCGAGTTCATCCCAAATAGACCATGATAAAACAAAATATTCTCTAATAGTCATTTCTCCTTATTTGAAGGGTTAAAGCTCTTTTTTAAAGATAGTATTTGTGAGATAAATCTCTGAGGCATACATCCTCTTAAGATATTCTCAAACTTAAGATGTCTTGTTGAATTTTAAAATATTAGCATTAATCCTAGTCTTAACCATAGAAAAAATTCATGAAAGAATTTTATATTTTTTTATTTTCCATTCTTCTTGTTTCTTGTTGTATTCTTTAAAAGCCTTCACTCTTTTCTCTCCATTAAAAACTTTTTTTTACTACAGTAATTTTAAGCTCGGGTTCCGGAATCGTACCTTTGATGTAGCCCCAAAGCCCTTTTTCCTTAATATGAGCTTCCATATTTCCAGCCCAAACATGATAGTTTGAGTCGTTGAGATTCGAGAGAGAAATGTGAATCTTTTTTCGCCATGGAGAAGCTTTTTGAGAGACAAGAGAATCTTCACGATTGAACACACCACAACGGGTTTTTCTTTAGCTATTTTTATAGCACGCCAAAGAAAAATAAGTTTGAAAGAGCTTCTCACGCTAAAATAAAAGAATGAAAACTATGCACAATTTTTGAGGCAACAACCACAATGACGCTGGACATGCGCTAGCTTCTCATAAACCTTGCTTTGATACCATATGAAAATATCTTCAAGAATATCAAGTTCAAAGATGAATTGATTAACCCACAATATTCACAAAGAAAATGTGTATAAAGGCACAAAATAACACTCACAAAAGAGCACAAATGCACAAAGGCATAAAAAAGAATCTTTTATTGAGAAAGAGAGCTTTACAAAAGCATAAGAATTACATGGGGCAAAGCCCCTTATTTATAGACAACAAGGGACCCAAGGAGGGCTCCCTTAGAGACGTTGGAGGCCCTTCAATAGTCAATCCAACGTCTCTATGATGAATGCCTCCAATAATAAAACAAAAAATAAAAACAAAAAGAAAAAAAGAAGAAAAAGAATAAAAAACATATTCATTTGAGTATGCGTGTTACTATTGAGAATGAAGTGTAACAGGTCTGGTTCTAGACCCAAAATATTTTCTTTGTATTATATTTATAGGTTGATGTTATTGGATCTGGGCCGACAGACCCGATCCAGCTTGTACCTTATATAACACTAAATATAGGGCACAATCTCTCATAAGAGAATCGTGCCAGTCATTGCCGCCTCTCCCTCTCGTAATTCTCTTTCTCCTCTGCAGCGTATGAAGGTCTGGTCGAAGGTGCATCGAAGGTGCATGACTTCTAACATGGTATTAAAACAGGTCAAGAAGTAAGTACCAGGTCGATATTCTCTTCTTCCTTTTCTTGATTCTAAATCTGATCTCATCAGATCAGATTTCATCATTCTTCTATCCTGAAAATCGATTTCATCGTATTAGGCCCAAAATGTTTTCTTTGTATTATATTTAGGTTGATGTTATTGGATCTGGGCCGACAGACCTGATCCAGCTTGTACCTTATATAACACTAAATATAGGGCACGATCTCTCATAAGAGAATCATGCCAGTCATTGCTGCCTCTCCCTCTCGTAAATCTCTTTCTCCTCTGCAGCGTATGAAAGTCTGGTCGAAGGTGCATCAAAGGTGCATGACTTCTAACAGTTACATGTAAAAAGACTATTTTAACCCTAGTGGGTATTACAATATATATATATATATATATATATGTTTATGTCTCTCTCTCTCTCTCTATATATATACATATATGAGATACAATTTAACAAAACCTTAAGTTTAAAGCTAGGAGCAAGGTTTCCAGACTCGGAAGCAGAAGCGGAAGCGAAAAGTGAGAAGCAAGAAGCAAAGCATTTTAATATTTATAGAAAGCGAGAAGCAAAGTGTCAATTTGAAAGCGAATTTGGAATAAAAAAAGTAAGCAATATGAGAATTGAATAAGAATACAAAAAGAAGCAAATAAAAACAAAAATAAAATTGATTATTCTTATATTTCATGATTTTTCAGTAAAAGAATTAAATTTTTGTTAAAATCTAACAATGATGGTTACCAATTCAGAGAAAGCACATGGGAAGTGACTAAGAGTGTGAGATGAAGCACATGAAAAACGTGAGAAAAGCATATAGGAAAGCATGGACAATGCGTGTGGGAAGTATAAAAGAAGCGTAGGAGAATCGAGATTCCCATGAAGTTTCGGAAGCGAGGAGTATCACACTTTCAAAGCAAGTTTCTAGAAAGCGTGCTTCCCACCGCTAGGAGTGTTCAACTAGCTTAAATTAGCAAGTATCCTTAACATGGTGGCATATTTGATTTTATGTTGCTCAATATTTTTTTTAAGGAAAAGTAATAGTAAAGTGAGATTTTAAGAAAGTAAAAAGGGGTAGTTAGAAAGCTTAAATTACCAAGCATCCTTAACATGGTGGCAAATTTGAAATTTATGATGTTCCCTATTTTTTTGGGGATAAGTAATAGTAAAGCGAGATTTTGAGAAAGTAAAACAGGGTAGTTAGTAAGTTTAATTTTTAAAAATAAAGTAACTTTTTCAACTTTCAAAACTAAGAAGTTTTTTTTTTAAAATGCCATTATCTTGAGGGTATTTTTGTAGTTGAATCAGTTAAACCCTACTAACTCTAAACCCTAATCTTTTAAATTACGACCTTCCTTGATTCTTGATGGTGTTTTTGGGTAATGAGCAGACTCTCACGTAATGGGGAGAACACAACTTATATACAAGAGAAGAGTGATTACAATTTACTGAACCTCTTGTCTTTAGCACTAGATTTGTTACGACCCCAACTCATACCCCTTGAAAATGCGGATTTTTTTTTAAACAATTGCGAAAATCTTTCCAGAAACCTGGGGCCTTTACAGTTCCACTCCCAATTAGATAAACAATCAACCACAATAGAGCTTACAATTATCATCCATACCAAACTAATCCTTTGTTGAAATAATGAGTAATAAGTCTCGAGACAACTGCATAAATGAAAAACTCAAAGTGCAATAACAACTAAATGAAATGAAACAGAAATAAAAGTAGACTGAGTTACGCTGTCCATCTGTGATCTGTCTAGCAAGTGCGTGACACCCGTAACCTTCCCAGAAGCCAGTCGCTTCACTGATCACCTGCGGCTGCGAAAAAACACAGAAAGAAGGGTCAGAAATCCGAAGAATTCTGCGTACAGATCTCTCTAATGAAATAAATGAGCATAAAGAACACATATACGATTTCATGCAATAATTCAGACGAATGCGATTATGACAATTACATAATTCAATTAAGCATTCATGTAACGTGAAACATTTATTAAGCATGAAAGAACATTAATCAATAGCAAAATTACCATTTAACTAAGCAAAACATTTAACATACATTAGGAATTAAACATCATGCATCCACCAACTTGTAACAATTAAGGGAACAGATAAAATATGATGTCTTAATGCATAACATGATTATGCATGATTTATGTGCAATGCAATGAAAACTCTATTATCTTTCATTAAAGTTTTTCTTTTCATTAAATGCATGTAATTTAAGTTCTTTTTTAATTACCGTTGCCCGCGGATACACCACACGGGTAAAATCTCCAAGGTCAAGTTAGGTTTCCAAGGTAGCTTAGCACACAAGTTGTATTTTATTACTTGGTTCCAAACTTAGCCCTCGACTGAATCACCTTCGGAACATTAGACATCCACATCTAATGTCGGGAACACTGAGGACACTCCACTCCTACAAGTGCCACTTTTTTGGTATACCAAAACAACAACTGTGTCGAACACACTACCCCCAGATAAAGTGACAAACTCTCCCTAAAACCGTGATCAGGAGAAATAACCTCAATATCAGGTTCATGGGTCAAAGTAAAGCACACAGAGTTTTTATATTCTCGTGGTCCCCCAAAACCGAATTTCTAAGATTCTCATTCTTTCGATGAGAGATCTCAGAACGTATATTACATTGTTCTTATTCATTATCTTTTTATTAAAATTTAATTATTGAGTTTTGCAATTCAGCATGAAAAAGCAAAGACAAAGCTCACATCTACCCTTGCGAGAACCATCACGGGACTCCCGCCCGTGGAAATACATAGAACAGTACAATCAAAATAAATGTGATTTTTGCGATGCATTTAAACTATATAAAGAAAGAGCAAACCAACGCTCGAGGCTCACCAGACCCATGATGATTCATTTCGACCATCGATGCATCGTATATAAAAATCATAACAATATGCAATTTATGCAATGATACAAACATTATTCCAAATGCACATTCATTTATACCAATTTAACAATGTGCATGAGCTACCACGGTCATATGCATGTGTTTACCATCCATGTGAAATTGCTTTCATGAAATCACTTAACACTCATGCATTCGTTCATGGTTCATAAGTACATGAGAACACTTATGCAGGATTGTACATGCTAAACGCACATCGATTTCATGTATGCACATGCACTTGAAACAAATCCATAAATGCACGATAATTAAACATGTCCAATAAATGTAGGCATATGAAACTTTTCATTCATAACATGTGTTAGCATCCACGCACATGAACATAACCCAGATCTAGAAATTGAATTTCCTGCACACATTCATATCATGTATGCACCTGTACCAAAACAAACTTTGCAATAACATATTAACAGACTTGCATTTATATCCAACATGCTAAATTCAAACTAGAGCATAAGAAAAACTCCATTCATCAGATTAAGTCCACCATACTTAGCAAAAATCTGGAAACTAATCACATGACTAGGCACGTTCTTTTTAAATGTACACGAGCACTTGGAATCACTTGAGATAGTATATTGCTAATGCATATCGTATCAATTTCGAGCATATGAAACCAAACCCCATTCTTTTGTACACAACAAGCCAGCTTTAATTTAATTAGCAAGTCTGGAAAAAAAAATTAAAAAGCATAACTGAATACCCAATTTTTTTTTGAAGAAGCTTTACACCCACCCAGCCTACTGCCAGTCGACTGGGGCTCGGCTCCAGCCCAGGCACAAAACATTTAAAACAGAATTCTTTCCAGAAACAACTATGCATATATCATGCAAGGTTCCATAATGAACACACTGTAATTATTCTCAAGGTTGCACATACATGTTTTTTTTACAGATTTAAGGCTTAAATATGCAAAGATTAAACATGGTTACATTCACATATGACAGTATCCAAAACAAATCATATGCACATTCATAAGTCTAAGAGAAACACTAAGCCACTTGTGTATGCTTATTCCACAATGCATATGTATTCAATGTCTTCAGCAAGCACATCATTACACACATTTTTTTTTGAAAAATACCATGCATACACCACGATTTCAACATATAGTTTCATGCATTTATTCAATCCATGACATGATTCACCCATAGGAATCGATTCCCGCGAGAACTAGGCATCAAACAAAAGCATATACATTACTTAAAAATTCAGTTTTAACACAAATTTGTTTTTTAAGGACGAAAAAAGTAAAAAACACATGCATGGAAAGGGATCCATAGATCCTATTTCCTATATCATAGAGTGATCACGTAGATCTACTCTTTTACCATGATTTTTTTTTTTATCATGGTGTAGCATGGGAATCGAATCGGTATTCGATTTCTCACTTATGTCAAAAGAAGAGACCCGTACCTTTGATAAAAATCGAAAAATAGGAAAAAACAATGGTGGAAAAAGGTGGCTGGACCATTGGAGAAGAAGGTATTTCTTCTTCTTCTTCCCTTTTCCTCTCCTTCCCTTTCTCTCTCTCCTCTTTTCCCTACCTCGGGAGGTTGCATCATCGCCCGTGCGTACGACTGTAGGCGATGTAGGACATGGGCTGCGGGGCACGAGCGGGATCCGTCGTGTGAACTGCAAACAAACAAACGTGATTATTAACACCTTGTAAGCATTGACGAAGTTGGGGTTCGAACTTGCAATGTCCCAACACAAGGAGACGTGCACTAACCACTCCTGGCACAGAAGGAGGCAAAGGCAGGGGCTTCGCCCCTACCTGCCTGTCGAAGAACAAACAGGCAGGGGCATCACCTTTACCGAAAACAGGAGAGGGCTTGACCCCTTTCTTGCCAAAAGAGGGCGCAGGTGCCGAAACAGGGAGACAAGGATGGGGTCTAAGTCGGCTGGGTTTGACCCCCGTCGGCTTAACAGAAGGTGCGGTAGGAAAAAGCCCCTAATGCTCCACGAATGGTCGAGGAGGTGGCAGGGGCTTAGTCCTTGCCAACCTACCTAGACAAACAAGGAGGCGACAGGGCTCAACCCGACCCTGTCGACTCACTCGAAAAGCCCAAGGTGGTGGCAGGGGCTTGGCCCCTACTGACCAACCGGAACGCAAGAAGACGACATGGGTTGGCCCCTGTCGACCCATTCGAACACAAGGATGTGGCAGGGGCTCTACCCTTGCCCACTCAGTCGAGAAAAAGAGAGGGAGACAGTGATAGGGCTCGACCCCTGTTGTCGTTCCCAGACTCAGGGAGGTGGCAGGGGCTCGGCCCCTGCCGACCTGCCTGAAAAGAGGCAGACAGGGGGCCCTTGTCACCCTGTCGACCAAGGCACAAGGGCCACCCAGGAGCTCTCTGCCATACAAAGGGGGTGACGCAGGCGACAACCCTGCCGCCTGTCAAAAGGGAAAGGGGGAGATGACTGACCGGGATTGAGTACTCGGTCGGCGTCGCCTGCGGTCGGAGACCGACGACCCAACGAGAGAAGAGGGGGGAAGAATGAGGGGAGCCTCCCTGGCAGACCCAGAGAGAGGGGAAAGTGCGGCAGGAGGCCGCCGACCTCCTCCCGGCCTCCCGGCGAACCAAAACGAAAGAGAGGAAGGGCACAATGCTTACCTGCTAGATCGTCAGCGAGGACGGCTGTGGGGGAAGGCTCGCGCGCAGGGGCTTGTCAGAGATGTAGCAAAGGGGGACGAGAGAGAAAGCGAAGGAGGAGGAGAGGGGCTGCGAGGTGAGGGCCTCCTCTCCCCTTGCGTATTTTTAAAACACGGAGGGGGGGATGCATTTCGGGAAACCCTCAAAGGGTTTCCCCTTTTTTTCGTAAAGGGGGAGTGCGGCACACGGGAGGAGAAGAGGGTTTAAAAGAACCCTTGCCCCTCCGTGCTTTAACCCTAATGGGTCCCGGTCTGACCCGGCTCTGATTTTTTTTTTTGAAAAAACGAGGGGTTTACAAGATTGCCATGTGCCCAGATCATATCTTAGTTTTATATGGCTGGTTCATCATTTTCTTTCTCTTATCCCATTAAAAATCTCATTGCTTGATCATTGTTTATATCTGTTGTTTTTTCAAGTCTATATTTTCTTCATTTTAACGAAGATAGATTGCATATCATGATACTTATCCATATTAGTTTGGTGACCTAACATAGCGTTTTCTTGTGTGTCATAGACTTTATCGTCATCCAAGGCACCCTTTGTGACAGGCTATGCTGTTGGCTTTCTAATCGGAAAAAAGGTAGGAACTTTCCCCGGATTGTTGCCTATTTTTTTTATTGTACTATTTTTTCCCTCTTTTCTTCATAATACATCTAAGCAATTGCTATGTTTTTTGCAGCTTTTGAGTTAATTTATGTGAAACTGTTGATTGATAGTATTTTTTCATGCCTTTATAATTGAATGGAGATTCTTTGGGTTGTTGTAAGAGTTTGTTTTATTCTCTTTCATCTTGCAGTTACACTTGAATCCTATTAATGCAGTTGTGCAGCTTCGGCCTTCAATGACATACCTGAATGCTTCCCAGGATCTCATGAGTAAAAATGGAATTGAAGTGGGAGATGATGAAAACAACAGGAAGGAGAAATCTGTGGAGCCTTCTAAACCTTCAATGGTGGCGGTAAGCTTTCTGTTTCTCTGATATGCGGTCTTCTTGTTTCCCATATTTTCAACTGTCAAACTATGTGTCATATGCTCGGTGTTTATCTGTATGGAAAACCCTTTTCACTAAGATATTTTTATTAAGAATTTCGGTTAGATCTAGCAAGAAACATGATTTGGCATCCAATACCATTGGATCCTACAATTATGCTGTGTCAAGTCTTCCGAATCTTTGGATGCTTTCCATTATTTTAAGTGCCAGTTAGAACAAAGTAGTTCCTTTCATTTGCAATCCTCTGCAGCTAACTAAAATATATCAAATCTTTGAAAAGCCCAGTGGTAGTGCTGAAGTTTGACATCTCTTTTTTATTCATCATTTGCTGTTTCATATTCATTTCTTTTTGTTCAAGGAGTTTGATGACGTGATGATAGGCAAACTTTGATTCATCTTCTTTTTGAAGGTTTCAAAGAACTTTTTCCTGTCTTATTAATTCTTTTATTCTGTTTTAGTAAATGGAGGATGTGTGATGATAAGAAAAGCTTTGTGCAATTTTCTTTTTCTTTGTCATCTTTGACCATAATGTAACTAGAATAGAATACGGCATGGCTCTGTACCTACTGGGAAAGTTGTTGCTGCCAAGCTTGTTAATGAATGTGCTGAAGATATATTGCATGGTTCACATACAAATCTCAGACAATAGCAAAACCAGTATAATAATAGATGCATGAAGTTTGATGGTCCAGCTCTCTGTTGTGGGTTGAAACTGTTAAGGATTCTCTGTTGTGGTAGTGGTCTTTGATAACATAAGATTTTGATTTTGGTGTATGATGGGGAAATGTGGAGACAAAATGTATTAATGGTGGTTTATATTCCATATATTAGATACTAGCATGCATCAGAATATACAATTTTGCTTGCTCTACATAACTATCACTAGTGAGGAGAAAGGAAAAATTGGCCAGAAGCTGCTTTATCCATCCTCAATGAAAATATGCTCACAGCAACATATATAGCTTTACATACCATATAAGGTATGTCACCTTGACATACGTAGCTTTACACACAGCATAAGACTTCATACGTAAATAACTGCTGTCATGTTATCCATGACCATTGATCGTATGTTTTGAACCTTTGTCTATCTTATAGGTTTACATTCCATTTTCTCCTTGCCAACATTGATTCTGTTTGTCTTGATAAACCGTTTCTGCTGAAACTGTTAGTGATAGAATAAGATATGAATCATCCGATCCATGATATGGTTGTGGTTTTTGCAGAACAAAGATACTCCGGGACCTCTTAACACTCAGAGTGGACGACCTATGTCTTATGCACAAATTAAGCTGGAGGATGATGCAGAGGTGAAAAGACTTTACACTCTTGTGCAACAGTTTTACATTTTTCTTTACCAGTTTAGTGGATTAATATGATCTGGCAGTGTTTTTCCTTATATTATATATTTATTATTCAAGGTAAGCATTGGAAACCCACTCAAGTCCTTGAAAGTGATGATGAAGTGAAAAAGAAAAGTGGGTTGGGGGGGTGGGTTTGAGATTTTCATCTGTAGAGATGCATGAACACTACCCAATCTTCTTGCATGTCTAATTGATTTGGTGGTTTAAACTATACTGCTGTTTTTTATTACTTTTCAATTGTGTCCTAGTGTTTATTGTCATTATGGCATTTCCCTGCAAGAGAAAGGGAAAGGACCGTAAGAATGTTTGTCTGTTGGGGTATGAGGTACTATTTTGCAGAAAATTTCTCAAGATTGGCCTTTGTAAGCAATCTACTGTGTTCGTGAATAATAGCTTTGATGTTTATACAAAATCAAATAAATCCATAAAAATGATGGTAGATCAACAATAATCATAGAGTGTGCACTTTCAAAGCTGATATTTTGCAACTGTCTAAGACTTGGTGAAGAAGCTAGCAAAGCTGCAACTGTGATGGACAGATGGAGGGTGCATTTTTTGAGGTAAAATAAATGAACAATTTCAGAGGAAGCAGCTAAAAGATGTAAGGAATATCATCATGACCTAGAAGCCTCTGTAACAACTACAATACACACTACTCTACATCTACCCGGCTAATAGTCTTCTCTCAGCTTTGGCTGTTATGCCTTATGCAATCTTGAGCTTGGGTCAGTACTAGTGTCACAAAAAAGCGCAAACCATGAAAAATATTAAAGGAACTTCTGAAAAAAAACCAAGAAAACCATTGTATCTCATTCTAACAAACCCAAAAGAAACTTAGAGGGAATTGTTATGGTGATATATGATGAAGGGACTGTCCTGTAGAAAAAGGCTGAAGGGGATGGTTCCCTGGAAGGATGCACAATGCCCTAAAGGGAAATCTCTTTCCAGTGATATGTCTTGACATGCAAACTGAGTAATCCTACTGGATCCAAGTTCCAAACAAAGAAACCCAAATTTGACAAGGAATCCAAATTCTGAAGAGCTTAGTCGAGCAAGGAATTAAGATGAATCCACCTTGATCCGAATCTGTGGATATGGTGAACCTTAATAATAGAAGCATACTAGTGATCTAGGTTGCTATATTTGCTACAAGTCCACACTAAGGACTATATGCATGATGTTACTGGTCCCAAATACATCTGCAGACAGTGGGATGCACCTGAGTTAGTTTTGATATTGGATCATGGCCAAAGACTTCATCATGAACTGGGGTACGAGCCCATATCTGCTTCGGTTTGATGCATATCATGATTTATGAACTGCCCTGGTTGGCTACACTGCTTTTCACGAACTTGACTTCCACTCACATTCTCTATAGGCATAGGTAAGCTCTTTTCAATTTATGTGTCTCCTTCCAACTAAACACCTGGAAATCTTCTATTTTTTTTAAACATTTAATCTGCCTGCCTTTAGAGCAAATCTAATGAGGTGATCAGAGTTAAAGCGTGGCTATTCAAAGATAGGTAAGCATGTAATGGTGCATTGGAAGTTGTGCCACATTTTAGTGTTAAAGAGCTGAGATTGACAACTTAGGTTTGAACTGATGAGAGACTCTTCTTACAATTTTCTTTACTATTTTGTATTCTGTTATTTATGATGTCGGTTTGGTTCATTTGATAACAGTTGACTTCAGAATTTTACACCTAGTTTACTGTTTATTATTCTACTATTATGATGAAATAATTATTAATATTTTTATTGTTTTTATTATTCTGATAATTGTCGAAGACCATCATTTGATATCAAATGACCTTTACTACAAATATGTATGTGTGTCTGTGTGTGTGCACATTTGCTTATGTTTGTGTATATATATTCCAGAACTTCTTCTGACCTGTTTGTGTGCTGCGTTTGCTTGCATGTGTGTTAATCTGTGAATATATATTCTGGAACTTTTTCTGACCTGTTATTAGTGATCTCAGGCATGGATTCCTCTCGAGTATTTGGGTACAGATAGCCCCCCATCATATAGATATCGACAAAAGCTTGTGTCAGAAGATATTTCTCCAATTCATTTGTCCATGAACATGTATGCCACTAGATGAAATACTTCATATTTTCAATAGTGCAGCGTGCAAGGTTGTTAACATAGTCTTTTGATTTCTGATTGTTTGAAGGGATGGCTACATCAATTCTTTAGTGCCAGGGAGGCCTACCAGTTCACCTCAAGGGAAGTCCAGCATTGTCGGTACAACTAAAAGTATCTTAGGAAGGTATACACTCATTCTGAGACTTGTGATGTTTATTTTTGTGCTTGGATCTGCTTAAATTGGGAGACAAACAGTGGAGTGTAAGAGGAAGACAGCCACCTTGGGGCATACAAACAACATAATGATAAAGTGCATGATACATTTTTGGAATGGGGGAATTGAATATGATGGCTTCCTGGCAATGTCTACTTAGTAGCATAGTCACATATATTGGCAATATTTTGAAAATATAGTGATAATATAGCTGCAAATTCATAAAACGATATTAAAGGCACAATATCATGATATTTTGAAAATATCAGAAATTTATGTCACGATATTAGCACAATAATATCATGATATTATCAATATCACGATATTATGAGTTACCTTTTACTTTTTTACTTCTTTTCTATGGATCAACTATGTTTTTCTTCTTTCTTTTATATTTTTTACTTATTTTTTTGTGTGTATTTTATTGTTAAAAGTGTTATTTTTCTTATTTATTCTGTTTTTATACTTTTATAAAAAAATTTAAGCACCGAGTTTTTTTCCGAGATTTATCAGCTAAACCTATATTATCATGAGAAATTGCCTTGCTGAGATATAGCTGAGACCGATATTTGTGAATAATCTTTCAGGCACTCATATTTCCTAGACATTTTCTATAGAAAAAATTTGTTTTTTTATTTATATTTAATATAAATAATTATTTCCATGATTGACTTTTCTAACAAGTTTTGATTAATAAGTGTAGCGACTGGACGAAGGAACACGAGAACCGAGGAAGGAGAGAGAGAGAGAGAGAGAGAGAGAGAGAGAGAGAGAGAGAGAGAGAGAGAGAGAGAGAGAGAGAGAGAGAGAGACTAATCCTCCTTTTCATCGGGGATTTTTTTTAACACCGAAAAGTGGATCAAAATGACCCTAGGTGCGTTGACCGCACCCGGTGTCGCAACCGCATCGCGTCAACGCGGGTGCGGCACCTGTTTTGCCGAGTCTTTGTGACTTAGACCGTCACTACCACCACCTTTTTTCCACCCCTATTGCCACTACCACCACC
Organism: Nuphar pumila; assembly: GCF_984573655.1. NCBI lineage: Eukaryota > Viridiplantae > Streptophyta > Magnoliopsida > Nymphaeales > Nymphaeaceae > Nuphar > Nuphar pumila. Next base: position 134,125,670 of record NC_143253.1, read on the forward strand.
CGCACCACTTCATCACCATCACAATTACCACCACTATAATTACCCTTTCTTCACCACATGCGATCACCACGACCACGACCACCACCTCTACTACCACTACTATTCCCATTCCACCACCACCACTACCACCTAGTCCACCTTTACTACCATTACCACTACCATTCCCATTCCCATTCCACCGTCACGACCCCAACTCTCTTTCAACACCAAGACCGTCAGTCACCGCCACCACTTTCCCTTCTCCAACACCAAGATAGCTATCGCTACCATCCTGTGATCATCGCAAAATTTTTCCTCTCTCATAATGTTCTCTCTCTTCCTTCTCTTTTCCTTTCCTACCTCTTATTTTCCTCCTTTTTGAAGGGAGAAAGATAAAAGACGGAAAGAAAGAGAGAAGAGAAAGAAGAGAAGAGAAAGAAGAGAAGAGAAGAGGAATTCTTTTGCGGGTCTCACTTGACCTTAATTTTGAAAATATTTTGAAATAACTCGCCTCCGTTTTTGAAATATTTGCGGGAAAATCGGGAGACGGGATCCGCTCGTCGGTACGAGGTTCGACCGTTCCTAGCGCCTTTACCAGGGGTAATCGAACCAAGGGTCGAATTTCATGCCTTTTGCTTTGCAAAGAAATTATCTAAATATTTATCCTAAGTCTAAATGCACAATGAATCATGCTTGTGCAAATGCAAAGATGTGTGCTCTTTTTGAAAATATTTTGAAGACTTCCAAGTGTTTCTAAGATGAATCTGATAAAGCGAAGAAATGATTTCTAACTTAGAACTTAAGATTTAAAGTTCTAAGTTTTAGAATATTCAAGAGCTTAGAATATGAGTCTGGATTTGGAAAAATGATCTTGGAATTGAGAGGAAAGGAGAAGAAAGGAAATCTTAAAGTCATAAATGGATTTTGAATTAGAAATTTGGATTTTAAGTCTTTGGAATGGAATTGAATTTTATCTTTGAAATCAGAATGAAATGTGGGAAATTTAAATAGAATTTTGAGAAATAGAATTGATTTGAAAGTTGGAATTCAAGATGGAATTGGATCTGAAGTCTGAGATCCAATGTAGGATTGGGTTCTGGATCCTAGAATGGATTTGGATCTAAAGTCTGAGATCCATTGGTAGAATGAGGATCCGGATCCTAAAAGAAATTTGGACCTATGTTTGGAGATCCAAAGTAGAATAAGAATTTGGATCCTAAATGGAATTTGGATCTGTAATGGGAGATCCAAAAATGGGATAAGGATTTGGATCCTAAGAATTTGGAATTTGGATCTGAATTTGAGATCCAAAGCAGAGTTGGATTCTGGATCCTAAGAATTGGAATTTGGATCTGAATCTGAGATTCAATGGAATGAGGATCTGTATCCTAAATAGAATTTTGGATCTGTAACTGGAGATCCAAATGGAATAAGGATTTGGATCCTAAATGGAATTTGGATCCATGTTTGGAGATCCAAAGTGGAATGGAGTCCTATACTTGGAAATCTGGATCCTAAGAATTGGAATTTGGATCTGAATCTGAGATCCATTGGTAGAATGAGGATCCGGATCCTAAAAGAAATTTGGACCTATGTTTGGAGATCCAAAGTAGAGTAAGAATTTGGATCCTAAATGGAATTTGGATCTGTAATGGGAGATCCAAAGTGGAATGGAGTCCTATACTTGGAAATCTGGATCCAAGTTGAGACTAGGATTTGTTTTTGAATTTGAGTTTTGAGAAGTCCAAAAATAGGACTTTTAAAGATGGATCTGGGTTTTGAAAACCCAGATTTATCTTAGGAAGGTTTGGATTTTGAGATTTCAAAGTCAATCTCAACTTTGGTTTAAAACGTGAAGAAAACTTGATTTTGAATCAGAGGATGAATCAGAAATTTCAAAGTTAAATTGAACTTTGAAATTGGATTTTGAATTGAGTTGGAATTTTGGAATTTCAGAATTGATTTGAGAATTTGAATTTGTAAATGAACTTCAAAGTCAATTTGGACTTTGAATTTAGAGCTTGAATTTGGAATGAATCAAGAATATAAAGATTTGAATTTTGAAATTTCAAAGTCAAATTGGACTTTGAACTTGAAATTTAAATCTTTAAACTATAGATTTAAGAAAGATATTTGAGATCACTTGGATTTTGGAAAAGAATTTTGAAAAATATGATGTAATTCTATCCTATATGATGAATGAATTTGAATAAATTTGAAATTGGAATTTGAAAAAGCTATTTCATTCTTTTAAATGAATTAAAATAAGATTGAAAATATAATACATCCTTGACTATGGTCATTGAATGTATTATATGATAATCTATATTTAAATTCAAAAGAAGAATAAAATACATTTTAGTGCTTTTATAGAATTTAAAATGAAATTAACCCTCAATATACCCTGACTATGGCCATTGGTATATATTTTGAGTTAATCCTAAGTTAAATTCTGATAAAAGAAAAAAAAATATTTTGAGAAAATATGATGGATTTTGAAAGTGGATCCAGTGTGGATCTAATGTTATTTCGTAAAAGATAAGAATTCTAAGTTTTGTTCACACCCCGACTATGGCCGTTGATGTAAATCGTCAACTTAGAATTGACTTACCTCTTACGAAATGGTGCAGGTGCCATTCGTGTTTCACCATTGTGGGGATTTTGAGAAATACAGAAAAAATGCATGGAATAATCAATTCATGGTATTCTATAATGCTCATTCATTCTACCTAAAGTAAGAAATGTAAATTCTTATTCCAACCTAACTATTACAATGGATAAAATCAAATGTACAACCCCAAATAATGATATCTTTTACATGTTTCCTGCAAAACAACCTGATTAGTAATGAAAAGAGAAAGAAGATCACATATATCATGTGGATGTTAATGGTGGAAAGGCTCATATAGCAAGATATTTATAATGGAAAAAAATGACATACATATCAACATGCCTATATGTATATGTTTGAAAAAATATGATATATATAAAAACCTTGCAGTTAAAACACCTAAAATTTCATAAATCTGGAATTGTAACAATATTTACAAAATTCTGCAGGTAGGATCAAAGCCTCTCCAACATATTCTACATCATTGAAGGGGACTATCTCAACTCCATTATTGCAACTAAAAGGGGGCAGTAGACGTGAAGGTGCTGTAGTAACTGAAAAAGGAGCCGTGGGTATAGTGAAATATGAAGTACTTGGTGGTTGATGGATCTAGGCTCTAATCGGCTGGAACGCAATTTGGGGCTGAAGGCCAGAATGTATGAAAACAGAGGCTGGGATATTGAAAAACATAGGGTACAGGGGATGTTGTAAGCACCCAACCAGTTGCTACTGCATACTAATGAGTAGCTAGTATATGCGGCTGTGTAGCAATGAGTCATGCTGGAAGATGATGACAGCAAGGTGCTGTAGGGGTGAAGGGAACATGGTGCAAGTGAAGGTCCTGCTGCTACGCATGTGGCAGCAAGATCTGGTGGGTTTGGCAATGTCACACAGCAAAACATCTTTGCTGACTTCTTCTAAATCTGGATTACAGTGGTTCTTCTGTCAGAGCCAGAAGTAAGCACAGTTGGAGGATGAGGATGGTGAACCTAATGATAAACAATATATGAATAGTGGATAAGAACAATGTAGAGTAAAGATCCATAATAGATCAGAGTAAAAAAAATGTGTCTCTAGCATGACATATGTTCAAAGGAGGAATGCTGCTAACGATGTACAGATGTAGGCAACAATGAGTGCCAATGTTCACTAGGTGTAGAGTCTTCCAGAGATTTTTCAAAGGGTCGGACATCTTTTCCAACCAGGGGACAATGCTATGATGGGAAGCATAACCAATAAGTGGATTTCAGACCCCTCCCCGGAATTTAGAAGGTTTATGAATCAGAGAAGGTGAACAGGAATATGAGTACACCTATAACAAACAACAAAAAAAAAACTAATGTTCAAATGTTTCTAAAAAGGAAAATTCAACAAGATTTGGGCAGGGTTATGCAAAAAGAAATGGAAGTGACAAGAAACATACACCAAGCCAGCGTTTTCAATGCCTACATGAGATCTTTCATGATCCTATTGATTGATTTTTTTTTTTGGCGATATAATATCTTGAACAGATATTATATCGAAACAACCTCTGTACCAGCATTTTGCCTCATTTGAGCTGAGCGCTACTGACTAAGAAACCTCATAAGTGACTCCAGTGGATTGGAATTAGCTCCAGATTGAACATGATTCAGCTTAGTATATTAGTGTTTGACTGCTGGATATGCGAAAGGGTGAGCTCCCAGGTGTAGTGAGCCACCAGCGTGGATCAAATAAGGTATACAGGGATCAAGTGATCTCTTCCTCTTACTGCAGAGAACGAAAAGGGGAGAACAAGTGCCATTTACAAGGATATTTCTCAGCAGCAGTTAAGTTTTCCTGTGGGGGCAGATTTCCTCCAAAGCAAAAAAAAGAAGACAGCACCAGCGATCCAACGCATTTTCTAGCAATCTCTCATAACCAAGAGGTGGACAGGTTTGTGCTACTGATAGGACTTAAGCAGATCTTATGCAACGACCAATATGAATTATAATAAATGAGCACATAATGGGCATTGAAATACAACAGCTGATGAAATACTGATATGAAGAAATTAAACTGGAATATTAAAATGTTATCAAAAGTATGGTAGATTGAAACAAAATTTTGATTCTAATTCAACATAGACAATGGATTTAGCAAGAAATTTGGTTCTTGCGTTTTGAGGGTTTATGAACTGCCCTGTTGCATGGTAACCTGGCATCGATTTTGATGACATGAGTGGCAGACATTATCTACAGATAATCATAACCTGTAACATACCTTCAGATGGAAATCAACATATTTCAAAGATAACTAAAAAAAAACTTTTCATTACTGACCATGACTGACTTGAGGGGATGGATTAAAGAATAATGATGGAGATATAATTTGTAACACGTAACAAACAAGTATCGATACACTGACTCATAAGCAGCAAGAATACCAACATCATGCATGATACTATAATGGAGATACTGAGCTATAGGATATAGAAATGGGTGAAAGGTACCCTGGTCAGTTTACGCATCTATTGATATAATTTGAGCTCAAATTTTCAATAATACAAATGGATGTTAGCATCACCAGACTGCTTAACATATCTCCAGATCGACCTTAGCTACTTTCATGTGTTTTGACGGCAACGAGGAGCCCCAAATGCCCACACATGAAGCCTAGCTACTTCAAATACAACACAGGATGAAGAATGTAAGAGCAAACCGGAACATCTCCCAGATATGGCTGATGGAGCTGGAGGAAAAGGGTCTCAGGCTTAACATACGTTTGGGCTAAAAGTGTTTCATATCTCCAGTAGATCACCTGATTCCTTACCACTATGTATCTTAAGGGATTCTAGTAACAAAGATAATGAGGTTTTACAATCACTGTGAGGCATCCTACTGGACATCACTATTTCGAGATGAGTCATAGATGGCTTCATCTGATATGATGACCCCAGTATGAATCAGCATCTTTAGATTCCAATGGGTTTAGCAAATTCAACGCAGATTTGTAAAATACGATTGGATGATCTACGATGACCCACAAAAGCATGATGGACTTAAGCAACATAAATAGATCTTCAGAACAGAAAGAGAAAAGAAAAATATATAGTAAAAAAAAAAAATGCAGAGAATACTCAGACTCAAAGATGATAGATGAAAGAAAAAAATGTTGGAATATATAATTCCTATGCTGTAGCACAGGGATATGTCGGGATTGCTGCTGGCAACCTAACATCATCCATGGTGCTTTTAATGGGACCTAAAGATTAAAGGGGGAATCAGAAATTACAGAAAAAGAAAAGAAAAAAAAAAGTAAATCATGGAGAAAATTCAAGTTGAACAGACGGGGATTGAAATAAAAATTAGAAGTAGATGGAAATTTTGAAGCCTGGGTGGATCGACGATGCCATTGAGAGGCATCGTCGGTCATCAGGTTATAAGGGAAAATGAAAATCGGAGTTCCATGGTGAATTTGAAATGAAGATAGACATTAGGAATCAATGATGCAGAATTATAAGAACATGAGAAATCGAACTCCAAACCAGCGTAAATAATGATAATAAATAAAAAAAAAACCAAACAAACCCGAAGATGAAAGGGATTCTTACCTGGCTTGCAGGGGTTTTGAAAGAAAGAAGGAGGGACGAACCGTGGGCCAGGCTCCTCCGGACGATCAGAAGAGGAGCTTTGCTTTTGCTTAGCTCTGCTACAGGGCTTTTCAAATTACTGGAATTCGGAGGAAAAGACCACCGGTATCCTACCTATTCCTTCGGATTGTTTAAAGCAGAGAAAACTCCATGAATGCTTGCAAATGATGAACTTCGGAGAAAAATGGATGATGTAAAGAAGATGGGTTTCCTTCAGGAAAGAGAGAGAGGCTCGAGAGTGATGCGCAGGGGGTATGGAGGCCAAAATTTTTCGATGCCCGACCCCTCCTCCTCCACCTCTTCTTATTGAGGGAAGAGGAAGGATCTGGAAGGTGGTTTCGTTGAAGATCGAGGGCAAAGAAAAGGGGATGCTGTTGAGAATCGGACGACAGAGAGAGGCAGCGAGCATGCAACCGTTGCAAATCCTCGCTATTTCAAAAAGGAGGTCCCCCTTAAAAAGAAATTTTTATAAAATGGTTTTCCAAAACGAGGTTTTTAGCAAAAACAATTTTAAGAAGCTCAAAGTCATTCATTTTTTGCGTAGCTTTTCTCAATTTTTGATTTTTTTATGTTATTTTTTCATTTTTTTGTAATTTTAGAATAAAATCCTAAAGCTTTACAAGAAATCAAAGATTGAAACTAATTTTTTGATGTTTTTGTAAAATGTTTACAACAGGAGTTTTTCTGAGAATTTTAGAAACTATTTTGAGACAATTTCTTCAAAAATGGGTTTGTGTCCGAATTTTTGAGAAATAATCAAGGTTTATAACTTCGGACTGAGAAATATAGGGTCGAGGGTCCAACAGAGTGCCGGATGAGCTGCCCGAGCCTTTCAAACTCATTTTTTTGGTATTTTTGTGATTTTATTTTGGAAATCGGACAACGGGGCTCAGACTTGGATTTAAAATACTGAGTTCAGACCCGGAACTGAATTTGAATATATTAATGCGGAATTTAATCCAGAAATCTGAAGAAATAACTTGATTTTCTCAGAAAAACGGGGTTAGGGGCAAAAGGGTCATTTTTACAAGACTTTGAAAAATTTGGGGTGTTCACACATCCCCTTAAATACCAACAACCCCATCCTCCCTATGACTATTTTTCTTCGTGCTCTTCCATCCACCACCTATCTGTCTTTCTTCTTCATCCGAGTTTGAATAGTTTATTATCCAAACATTGACTTGATTATAAATAAAACTTTTATTATTTATGTTAAGATAAGTTGACTACTTTAGTGTTTATTTATTCTTAAGGCTGGATTTGATATTTTATGAATAATGAGGGACCCAAATGTAAATTTATTTTTTTGGCTAATCTCTATTTAAACTAAAAGAGATTAGACCTAATACTATTTTGACGTCTTTCCCTCTCTCTCTCTCTCTTGTTTCTTAGTCTTCTATATGGTATCAGAGCCATCGACCTTGGGAGCGTGATTTTGGGTTCTGTGCCAAAGCTCACGTGAAGAGTATCAGATCGCGTGAAGGGGATCAGATCTATAAGGTGTGTCCGGTTTTATTTTTTTTGAGGAACCGAGTGGGACAGATCTGTAGTCTGATAAGAGTCATGACTCAGATATGTAATCAGATCTAAATGTCGTGATGAAACTATGTGTTTCTGTCGACCAGATCTGGTGGATACAGGTATGGGTGTTGTGATGACGTCGTGAAGTGGGTGACAGTCAGATTCAACAGTCGTTTTTTTTTTTGTGTCGTGGTGAAGATTACATACTGTATATAGTCCTGGATCTGCATGCTAGGAATTTTTTTTTCCAAATCTGATCGTATGTTCTGGTTGGTTCAGATTTGATCACAGATCTTGGTGTGGTGAAGATTAAATATATTATATAGTCGTGGACTTGTATACTAAATTTTTTCTAGATCTGATCGTATGTTTTGGTTTGTTCATATCTGGGTGTCGTGAAGATTAAAAATATTATATAGTCGTGGATCTGCATAATGTTTTTTTTTCCAGATCTGATCGTATGTTCTGGATTGTTCAGATCTGATCACAGATCTGGGTGTCGTGGTGAAGACTAATCACCGTAGTGGATCTGCATATTGTGGAGCAGAAGTTCTTAAAGAACTCATATCTGATTTCTTAGTGGATTGGAGAGTAGATTTGAACGACTCTATTGTTGGTAGTCAACGAGATTTACAAACTGTGACACAATTTTTTTGGTACACATGGAAGTCTATTGTATCAACGATATTGGTTGTGAATCCTGAGTTAGTATTATTAATTATGGGTGAAGTTCCGAAATCTGATTACAAGAATGAGGCTATTGGGGAATATAAAGCCTTCGCCAATCCTTTCTCATATGGTTCTTCCGTGAAATTAAATGAAACAAACTATGCAAGGTGGTCCAGAACGTTTATGATGTCGGTGTCTGGACATCGTAGAAAACATATTCTGTTGGAATCTGAACCAAATGATAAAACAGAAAAATACAATACTTGGGAAGAAGATAATGACATTGTTATGTCATGGATTATGAATAACATTGAACCTCATATTGCAGATGACCTAATTTATTACAATACATCTAAACAGACATGGGACAATCTTCGAGATACGTACTCTTAAGAGACTAATGTGAGTCGTATTCTCCAAGTTGAACAAGAGATATATAATTTGCAGCAAGGTGATCAGACCTTGGCCCAATACTATGCCTCCGTTAAGGTTGCCTTTGAGAGACTTAATGCTCATAGGCTTCTGTGTTGCTCAAAACAAAAAGATCATCAAGAACAGACTATGGTTGCTCGGTTCCTTATAGGCCTATCGTCAGAGTTCTCAGTTACTAAAGTTCGAATGTTGATCGGGTCTGATGTTCCTACTCTTGCTGATGCATACAATCGATTGAGTAGACTTGCCATCTCTCTTCCACAATCTCAACCTGCATCTCAGTCATCTGCTTTAGCTGTTCCATCTAGTTATGGACGGGGAAATACTCTGAATGTTAGAGGAAGAGGTCGTGGAAGAGGTATGGGAGGTAGAGGTAAACTCCAATGTACCTATTGCAGAAAATCAGGACATTTAGAAGATCGTTGCTGGGATAAACATGGACGACCTGCCTTTTCTCCATTGAAGCCAAGTGTTCCAAAAGCTAATGGTACAAAACTAGAGGTTGAGAATGAAACCAATTCTCCTAGTGATTCTATCACTTTTAGTCGTATAGAATATGATGAGCTGGTCACACATCGTCCTTCAAGTTCCTCTTCTTCTGTAGCTGGTGTGACCTACTCAACAGGGGACAACCTTTCTCCCCATGATAGTAAGTGGTTTATTGACTCTGGTGCATCTAGACATCTATTGGAAACTCTAAAACATTTTCAGAGTTAAAGGCTATTACTGCACATCAGAGTGTCTCATTAGCTGACGGGAGTTCCTCCTCTGTTGTTGGTCAGGAAAATGTTTCTATATCCTCTTTCTTGCAGTTGAATAATGTCCTTCATGCTGCTTCATTTCCTCAAAGTTTACTCTCAGTTAGTTGCCTTATAAAAGAGCTAAATTGTAGAGTGATATTTGATCCTGTGTGTTGTCATTTTCAGGATTTGCTAACGGGAAAGAAGATTGGTGAAGGCTATAAAGAAAATAGAGTCTACTATGTGTCTCGAACACCCTTCATTGTCGAAGCTTCGTCGTGTCATTCCTCAAATTTCGTCTACTACATTATTTCAGTGTGAAGCATGTCAGTTGGGCAAGCATCATAGGAGTTCGTTTCCTTCTAGTCAGAGTCAGTCAAGTCATAAAGTCTTTGAACTTTTTCATGCTGATGTATGGGGTCCTAGTAAGATTCCTACCAGGACCCAATGTCGTTATTATCTTGTTATTGTCGATGATTTTTCTAAGTTGTCTTGGGTGTTCTTAATAAAAGAAATATCTGAAGTTCCTAGTATCCTCAAATCATTGGTTATTGAAATAAAAACTCAGTTTGAGTCCGTTGTCAAGATTATTCGCACTGATAATGTCCTTGAGTTTAAAACCAAAGCACTGTTGCAATTTTATCGTGACCATGACATTCAACCTCAAATCACCTGTGCCTATACTTTTCAACAAAATGGGGTGGCTGAGCGAAAACACATGCATCTCCTTGATGTAGCCCACACCTTTATGATTCAATCCAATGTCCCTGCTTCATATTGGGTTGATGCGGTTACCACGACCTGCTATTTGATCAACCACATGCCCTCATCATCCATGGAAGATGAAATTCCTTTGCAAATCCTGTATCCTAATGTACCTCTCTTCTCTCTTTCGCCTAAGGTATTTGGGTGCGTTTGTTTTGTGCACAGACTTGGACCTAACTGTGATAAATTTGCAACTCAAGCCACTAAGTGTATTTTTATAGGCTATCCAAAAAATCAAAAGGGGTATCGATGTTATGATCCGATTTCTCGTCGGGAGTATGTTAGTGCGAATGTATCTTTCTTGGAGTCTCTTCCATATTACTCTAGTACTGGTGCTAGGATGCAAGCTGATCAAGATGACTCATTTCCACTTCCTGTTCCTCATTTTCTCTTGGAATCGGTGCCCCCATTACCGAATCCAACTCCACCTACCTCACGGTTTCACAATCCTCCATTGGTGTATGTGTGTAGAGCTCCACCTCCTCTAGTGTCTCCATCTTCTTCTTGTCATGAGTAAGTGCTCCTGATAGCAATGTCATTCTTGTTGATGATGACAGGCCAATCGCTCTGCGAAAGGAGAAACGACAATGTACCTTATATCCTGTCTCAGTTTGTGTTAGATGCCAGAATTGGTAATAAGATGAAAGCATTTATTTCAACCTTATCTGCTGAAACTATTCCTCTGAGTTATCAAAAGGCAGTACTCGATAGCAGGTGAAAGCAGGCTATGTAAGATGAAATGAAAGCTTTACTGTCTCAACAGACATGGGACCTTGTTGATCCCCCATTGGATGCGGACATTGTTGGATGCAAATGAGTATATACCATTAAGTACAACTCAAATGGTTCAATTGAAAGGTACAAGGCCAGGTTAGTAGCAAAAGGTTATACTCAAATATATGGTGTTGATTTTTTGAGACATTTTCTCCAGTAGCACGGATGTGTACCATTCGTCTTGTTCTCTCCGTAGCCGTTCACCATGGATGGAGTTTGTGTCAGCTAGATGTGAAAAATGCATTCATATATGGGGATCTGTCTGAGACATTCTACGTGCAGCAACCTCCTGCGTTCGAGGTTGAGGGAGAGTGTCAGAAGGTGTGCAGATTAAAAAAGGCGATATATGGTCTAAAGCAAAGTCCTCGTGCATGGTTTTAAAAGTTGTTTGAGGTGATGTCAAAGTCTGGTTTTAGTAGGTCAGCGTCAGACCACACATTATTTATTAAGAAAACTAACTCAATCATAGTAGTTATGGTGGTATACGTGGATAACATCATCCTTACAGGAGATAACATGAAAGATATTGCAACTACGAAGGATCATCTTCAAAAACATTTTGTTACAAAAGTCCTTGGTTCCCTTAGATACTTTCTGGGCATAGAAGTGGCCAGGAGCAATGAGGGCGTGGTTTTGTCTCAACGGAAGTATGTTCTTGATTTACTAAAAGATACTAAAAGAGACAGGAATGTTGGGAGCTAAATCAACAAATATTCCCATGGATCACAAAGTTCATTTATTGGATGAGGGGTCAAAACCTGTTGATAGCAAGAGCTATCGATCATTGGTAGGGAAGTTACTAATATTGCTCTGGCTGTAAGCAAGGTTAGTCAATTCATGGACAAATCGACTGAGGTACACTGGAATGCTACAATGATGATACTCAGGTACTTAAAATCTTCTAAAAAAAGATTATTATTCAAGAAAGGAGGCACTATGGAGGTAGTTGCTTACTCTGATGCTGATTATGTTGGGTCTGTAGAGGATAGGAAGTCTACCACAGGATTTTGTGTATTTGTGGGAGGTAACTTAATTTCTTGGAGAAGCAAGAAGCAAATTGTGGTTGCTAGGTCAAGTGTTTAATTAGAATATAGAGCTATGACCCAAATGGCAGCTGAATTGATGTGGGTTCGAACTGTGCTGACTGATCTTCGTAAAGGTTTCATCTCCTATGGTGATGATGTGTGATAACAAGGCAGCCACATATATAGCCAATAATCCGGTATTTCATGAGAGGACAAAACATATTGAAGTCAATTGCCACTACATGCGAGATATGGTTCAAGCTGGACATATCTCTACCAATCATGTAATCTCTAAGGATCAAGTTGTAGATATTTTTACAAAGCCTCTTGCCAGGTCCAGTTTCTCTAAATGTTGCAGCAAGCTGAGCATGATTGATATCTAGGCTCCAGCTTGAGGGGGAGTGTTAAGATAAGTTGACTACTTTAGTGTTTATTTATTCTTAAGGCTGGATTTGATATTTTATGAATAATGAGTGATCCAAATGTAAATTTATTCTTTTGGCTAATCTCTATTTAAACTAAAGGAGATTAGACCTAATGTTATTTTAACGTCTTTCCCTCTCTCTCTTTCTCTCTCTCTCTCTCTTGTTTCTTAGTCTTCTACAATTTACAAAATATGCTTTTATATATGTTTTATAAACAATAGAACAAAACACATCCAATCAAAGTTAAGTTTGAGAAACCCAAATTTACATTCAATGATGAGCAATATTTCTAGTTTATCCAATAATTTAAGTTTGATTGCTACTTTTCTGTAATAACACAATCTCATGCACAGTCTGGTGCATGCACACACACAGAAACACTCTTAGATATATAAAAGCTCTAATTTGCATTCAGCAGCCTATCATCTTGTTGAAAGTGATTGCTTTTGTTTGGCTGCCTTAGTAGTAGCCTATTCTTAAAGACAGGAACATATGTTTCATTTTGAACACTGCTTACAGATATAACAAGTTGGTAACATGTTTCTTTCTTTTTCATCCTCAAATGAGTTTCTCACTATGCTGCTTGCCTGCTTGTAATGTGATTTCTAACATATTGTAAGTTTTTTATTTTGTTTTTTAATTGCCTTGCTAAGTGAAATTAGATGCTATGGTCCAGCTTGCTGCATTGATGCTGAATTTTCTTGTTGTTTGCTAGAACTATATGACCTCATGGCCAACTTTATGCATGTGTCACATTACTGTAGTTTTTTTTGAGTTTGTTTTTGTGCTGGATCATCATTTGTCAAATCCATGTACATCTTTTGGTAACTTGAAATTTCTGTTATATGTTGCAGAGGCATTGATGCACTTCATTGGGAATGTTGGTTGGAGAGGTGGTATTTATCGGTTAGTATCTTCACGTGTTACTGCTGTTGCTTATTGTTCTGAATGTGCAATAAAATTGTGTGGAAGTTCGCTAGAAGTATCACATGTTCGGAACCTGTTATTGCTTGTCATAGCGACCATCGATTCTTTTGTGTTATTGATGGGATGCCAAATGGGTAAGATTGGTGATTACTTTCTTCTCCCTGTGGTACAGTGTTATAAAAGATGTGCCTTGAGGCGCAAAAGGCACACCTCGCCTTGAGGCGTGAGGTGCAAAAAATAAAATATTATATATATATATATATATAAGATTTCTAAGACATAATCAACAAGATTTTTGTAGGTTAATCTCATATTTTTCAGTTATGTAATCAGGTTTTATATGTTACTTAAAGTAACATATAAAAGTAACTTACTTTTATATGTTAATCTCATATTTTTTAGAATAATCTCATATATTTTAACTTTTGTAGGTTAATCGCATATATTTTCCAGTTATTTCAGTCATGTAATCAGTTTCTTAGTATATTTTAACTTTTGTTGGTTAATCTCATATATTTTCCAGTTATGTAATCAGTTTTTTAGTTACTTTTATAAGTTAATCTCATATTTTTTAGAATAATCTCATATATTTTAACTTTTGTAGGTTAATCTCATATATTTTCGAGTTATTTCAGTTATGTAATCAATTTCTTAGTATATTTTAACTTTTGTTGGTGAATCTGATATATTTTTCAGTTATGTAATCAGTTTTTAGTTACTTTTATATGTTGATCTTATATTTTTTAGTACTTATTTGAGATTTTCTATTTCTTATTGGTTGTTATTTCATCAATAAAGCATTTCTTTATTTATTTGTATTTTTAGATTTTTTTTAATATTTTTTAACGTTTTCAAAAAAAAAAATTGAGGCCTACGCCTCGCCTCAGTTTTTGGTGGAGCGCGTCGCTACGCCTGCTTTTCACAACACTGCTGTGGTATTTTACTCTTGCCTCTATCACCTATACCTAAGTGCCCAGCCGTCATTTGCTTGAACAAAACTTCTGAGGTTATATGAGCCTGCCATACTGCATGACATTGTACTTCTATGGGCACCCTGTACCCATTGTCGTAGCTTGTCAATATGCATACTAGTACTGGGTACTTTTGGGTATTGGTCAACCTGGTTTCTTCCTTAACTAACTCCTTCAATCCATTTTATGATCCCATCGACTTTTTGTCAATGCATGCGATCCAGACTCAAGAGTGTCCAATGTTAACAATATATTTGTTGATTATTAACTTTTTTTAGGAGAATTTGTTGATTATTAATTATTAGATAGCTGTATATCTATAATATATCTTAGATTCTTAGTTTCATCATTGATAGCTTATAACTTCATTTGTAGAGGATTTTGTAAGATGTAGCACTGTGCATTTTTCTATGTGCAATTGTGCATGTTGTATTCTCCATACTCGTGACATGCCCCATACCCACCCACTACAGCTGCCACATCTCTATACAGATTGCATTCCACACACACACATCTTTTTAAAAATGTGCATGTTTTATACTCCATACTCGTGACATACCCCATACCCACCCATACAGCGGCGGCATCTCTATACATATTGCATTCAATGACCTTTCAAGTGTTAACTTAAATGTGGATTCACACGTAAGTAGAGGTAGAACATGTGTCATTTATTATTTTGAACAGGTGTCTTTCATTAATTTATACAACTAACTTTTTAAAATCTCTTGATCATTTTGCTTCTTTACAGGGGCATACTCAAGTCAGTCGATTTGCAGATATCATGCGGCTTGCTCCTGGTTCTACAGAACAAGATGTTCTTCAGGTGCTTCAACAGAATGCACATCTAGTACAGGGTTTGTGGGTTCCGAAAAGTAAATTTCGGTATGAAGGTGTATTGGGTGCTCTTAGAGATTACATTCTTCTCATGTTCCACAAGAATAGAGCAGTTCAACATGAGCATCTAAAAAATATACTAAAGAATATAAATGATTATAGTGGGAAGCTGAAAATGATCTTGGCACCTCTGGCTCTTCAAAGGCCTGGGAGTGACTCTTGGGTGTTGAATAAACCAACCGATAGATCATTCATTGAAAACCATCCTGAGGTTGTGAAGGAACAAGATCAAGCATGGTCAGCCTCCCATAAAGATATACTGGCATCCTTGTCCAGCTTTACCAAAAGCAATGCTGTGAATCCACCGGTTGCTTCAAGGAAAAGTGTTGCTAGTCAGGCCAATAAGCTACTATCATCCAACAAACCTGAGCAGCATGTAGGACAAGGTCAGGGTGGCAAGCTCACCTCTGAGAAAAGTACCATGTCAGAGGAAGTTCGAGAAACCCTTCCCAAAGTACTTCAAGAGGTTTTCCGCAAGTACAATGTTTGCAGGTACTACCCAGTTTATCATCTGTGGTGCTCTCTCTCTCAAGGATTTTTTGCCTACCATGTTTATTTTCCTGCTTTAGTATTTCCCTGATAGCATGCTTTACATGATACAACAACTGTGAATAAATTTCCAAAATACATTGTGTCCAACTACTTTTGGGGTTTTTATTTATATTTAAAAAAGTTAAGAATTTTAAGCATGAAATTTTAAAAATAGTTTAATTTTTTTGAAAATTTTCCTTTCCATGTATCGTGATACTATCTTGTGTATACGAGGGTTTTGTATCTTAGACCTTTCCAACACATTACGGTGCACTTTCTGATTTTTTGCTTCATGATTTAGAAATTATAGTCCATAAAATGTAACAAAGGAAGTATATAAAAGTATTTATAGTTATGTCCTCAAAATGTTAGATTATTTACTCCAAATGCTTCATAAATTTCAAGATCTTATCAAGGTCCGAATTTGTGTGTCTTTTTGTATGTTTGAAGGAAGCCAATGTATCTAATACAATGTGGGTCCTATCTAGTTGTACAGAAAGTGCCCACATACATATATGTGTTAAAATATGTTGTACATATATATATTTATATATATAGATCATGACACATACACATATATATATTAATTATATATATGTCTATGTGTCTATCTACATATATAAATATATATATATATTTATATCTTTTGTAAATAGACCCATATAGGGGTAAAACAGTCTTTTTACTTCTTATCACATATTGTATTTTTTCTCCTTTTCTTTTATTTCCTTTTTTTCTTTCTTTTTTATTTTCTTTATTCTTTTCCTTTTCCTCCTTGGAATGGGCCCCACCTAGGGGGACGTTGGAGCATCCAACGGTCATATTTATGACCGTTGGAAGGGCTCCAACGTCCCTCTAGGAGCCCTTCCAAGGCCTCCTCTTTTGTCTATAAATAAAGGGGTCTCTCCCCATTGTAAAGTATGCTTCTTTGAAGCCTTTTGAGTGGAATATATATTTTTCCTCTTCTTTTGGGTGCCTTACCACTTTAAGTGGTTGTGTTGTTCTTTTGCCCATTAGTGGCTATTTGTGTATGTGCGTGCTCTCTTGTTTTGCTCTTGGAGACTTCATCCGGCACTTCATTACATGGTATCAGAGCCTTGGTTGATAAAGCTTCATCGGATCTTCTTTTGACAAGTAATATCCTTCTCTTTCGTGCATTTATATTCCTCTTCTACAAATGGCCAACAAGGATGCAAAAATCGACCTCTCATTCAAATTGGATGGGACCAATTATCGCATGTGGGCGGCCGCCATGGAAAACAATCTCAAAGGTAAAAAACTTTGGGGTTATGTATGTGGAACCATTCCGGAACCACAATTGAAGTTGACTAAGTTTGAAGGTAATGAGGAAAAAGCATTGAACGAAGAGGAAAAAGAGAAGGCTATTCTTGATTACTCTTCTAAATTAGAAGATTGGGAAAGTGAGCATGCTAAAATTTTAGCATGGTTCATGAACAATGTTGAATTAAAGATTTGTGCAAATCTCGCCAAATTCAAGAAGGCTAATGAAGCTTGGTTCTTTATGAAAGGCATGTACACTCAAAGAGACCTTGCTAGGCATTTCTTCCTACAAGAAAATGTAAGAGCTACTAAACAAGGTGATATGAGTATTAGGGACTACTATAGTGCCCTATCCTCTTTATGGGATGAACTTGTCCTTCTCGAACCCCAATGAGAGGGTAGTGCTATTGCTATGAGGCAAGAGCAAATGGAAAAAGAAAGATTTTTCCAATTTATTCATGGGCTTCGCCCCGAATTTGAGCAACTTAGAGGATCCCTTCTCCATAGGGCTTCTACTCCTCTAAGTGATATTTTGGCCGACTTATGTCAAGAAGAGACTCGTTTGGCATTAAAACGAGATGTTGATGAAGTTCATGCCGTATCTAGACCCGGCAACAATGTAAGGCCATACAAACCACCTCATTTCTTCAAAAATAATGGTGGTGGAGGAAGGAAAATCATTTGCCATAATTGTAATGAACCGGGCCATATTCGTCCAGATTGCCCAAGATTTAAAAAGAAGGTGGCCTCCGTTGGTGAAGCTCCTCCAAATGAAGACTCAAAGAAAGGTGGTGACATAAAAGAGTCTCTTGCTCATCTTACCGAAACTCTTCAACAATTCATGAAGATGAGCTCCTCTCAGTTTTCTTCTACACCATCCACTTCCGGCGCCGCTATCTCCTCCTTCCCAGGTATGACCTCTTGGATTCTTGATTCGGGTGCCTCCTTTCATATGACTCCGAATGCATCACTCTTATCAAAAACAAGTCTCAACAAATTTAAATCTTTTGTCTCCACTGCCGATGGAACATTCTTGGATGTTGAAGGCATTGGGAATCTTGAGAAAACTTATAATGAAAACAAAGAATTTTTTGTTCCCAAAATTCGAATTATTCCAAAACTTAATTTAAATCTATTTTCCGTTTCCCAAATTACCGATTTTGAATGTAATGCCACTTTTTCACCTACCCATTGCTATGTGCAGGATCTCCGGTCCGGGAAGCGGATTGGGCAAGGCCATAGAAGAGGGGATCTTTATTATATGGATTTTTTGTCATTGCCAACCAAATCATTTTGTAATCATGTTCAATCCAAAGATATTGAGACTTGGCATAAAAGACTTGGACATCCTAGTGTTTCTAAATTATATCTCTTTCCTTTTTTGGAAAAATTTTGTAATACAAATACATTCACATGCAATGATTGTATCCTTGGAAAAATTCATTCGCTTCCGTATTCTCATAGTAATTTTGTGTCAAAAAGACCTTTTGAACTTGTGCATTCCGATGTATGGGGACCGGCACCCGTTCTGTCCAAGGGAGGCTACTCTTACTATGTTAGTTTTGTTGATGACTTTACTAGATATACATGGGTATACATTATTAAAAATAAATCCGATGTCTTTAATAATTTTAAAGAATTTCATATTCTTATTCAAAACCAATTTCAAAACAATATAGCTATATTTAGATCCGACTCTGGAGGAGAATACATGTCTAAAGATTTTCAAAATTATTTCAAAACAAATGGAATTTTACATCAACGATCTTGTCCTAAAACCCCACAACAAAATGGTCTTGCGGAAAGAAAACATAGACATTTAATTGAAACTACAAGAACACTTCTTGTTTCTAAAAATGTTCCTAAAAACTTTTGGGCCGAAGCTCTTCTTACCGCAACATATTTAATCAATCGTATGCCCTCTGCTTCTTTAAAAAATGTATCACCTTTTGAAAAATTATTCAAAATTACTCCAGATTTTAATAGATTAAGGATATTTGGATGTAAATGTTTTGTGCTTGTTCAAGGACAAGATAAACTATCACCTAAAGCTATTGAATGTGCATTCATTGGATATGGTGAAAATAAAAAAGGTTATAGATGCTATGACACTCGAAATAATAAACTCTATATATCAAGAAATGTAAATTTTCTTGAAGAACAAAATGGATTTGATGTTCACACATCTAGAGAAAACCTTGACTATTCCTTCCTATTTGATCTTGCTCCTAGAATTGAAACACCAGATGCAAGTACTTGCGATAATACTTGTGATGGCATCTCCCATCATAATGATATACTTCAGCATGGTAATGATTCTCAAGTTGAGAATCTTAATGAAATGAATGTATATACCCGGCGGTCAGGAATTGAACATCAACCTGCTCTTGAAAGATATTCTCAAGATCTCTCATTAGAAGAACCTATTAATGCACCTAGGAGATCTTCTCGTAATAGTAGACCTCCACAAAAATTTGTATCTTATGAATCTTTCTCACCTAATTATAGGGCTTGTCTCATGTTAATTCATTCATATCATGAGCCTACTTCCTTTAAAGAAGCTAAAGATCATCCACATTGGATTGAAGCAATGAAAGTTGAATTAGAGGCTCTTAACAAAGCTCAAACTTGGAGTATTATTCCCCAACCATCAGGAAAAAAGGCAATTGGGTGTAGATGGGTATATAAAGTTAAAACCAAGTGTGATGGATCTCTTGAGAGATACAAGGCTCGTGTGGTTGCAAAAGGATATGCCCAACAATATGAAATTGATTATGAGGAAACCTTTGCTCCCATAGCTAGGATGACTAGTGTGAGAACTTTAATTGCCTTAGCCTCCATTAAACAATGGCCTATATATCAACTAGACGTTAAAAACGCTTTTTTAAATGGAAATTTATATGAAGAAGTGCTTATGGATCCTCCGCCAGGTCTTGAAATTGGTAAAGGAAATATTTTAAAGTTAAATAAAGCTCTCTATGGTCTTAAACAAGCACCTAAAGCTTGGTATGATCTTTTTAGCAAAGTAGTTCTTGATAATGGTTTCTCCTCATGTTATACTGATACTGCTTTGTTTGTTAAAAATTCTAATGATCACATTACAATTCTATTATTATATGTTGATGACATGATTATCACAGGTAATGATAAGAGAGGTATTAACCTTATTAAGAATATTCTCAAAGAAAATTTTGATATGTCTGATCTTGGTTATCTAAGATATTTTTTAGGTATTGAAGTTGCATACTCTCCCAAAGGGTATGTCCTCTCTCAGATGAAGCTTGCCTCCGACATTATTGACAGATCTGGACTGACTGATGACAAGGTGGAGACGCCAGAAATAATCAATGCCAAGATGAGAGCTAGTGATGGCACTCCTTTAGCTGATTCCACACCTTATCGTCAATTGATTGGGTCGCTCACATACTTATCCATCACTAGGCCCGATATTTCTCATGCAGTTCATAGTGCAAGTCAATTTCAGACTGCTCCCTCCACCATTCACATGGCTGCTGTCATGAGAATTATCAGATATCTGAAAGGCACCATAACAAAAGGATTATTCTTACCCTCTTCTTCACCTCTTACTTTACTTGCTTATACTGACTCTGATTGGGGTGGTAACCCCGATGATCGTATTTCTACCACAGGGTATTGTGTGTTTCTTGGAGAGTCACTTATCTCTTGGAGGTGTAAGAAGCAACAGAAAGTTTCACTCTCTTCTACTGAAGCAGAGTATCGTGCGATGGCCACTACCACCACGGAGATCGTATGGTTAAGAAGTTTGCTTAAAGATATGGGAGTCTCATTCTCAACTCCCTCAAAGCTGTGCTGCGACAACAAGAGCTCTATCTACATTGCCAGCAATCACACCTTTCATGAAAGAACAAAACACATTGAGATGGATTGCCATTATGTTCGTGATGAGTTCCTACGAGGCACCATTCAATTGCCTTATGTTCCAACCGAGTACCAGTTGGCGGACTTCTTCACCAAAGCTTTGCCATCGCCTCGTTTCTTCTTTCTCCTTAGCAAACTCTCGGTGATCTCACCGTGTGTTTGAGGGGGGGGTGTTAAAATATGTTGTACATATATATATTTATATATATAGATCACGACACATACACATATATATATTAATTATATTTATGTCTATGTGTCTATCTACATATATAAATATATATATATTTATATCTTTTGTAAATAGACCCATATAGGGGTAAAACAGTCTTTTTACTTCTTATCGCATATTGTATTTTTTCTCCTTTTCTTTTATTTCCTTTTTTTCTTTCTTTTTTATTTTCTTTATTCTTTTCCTTTTCCTCCTTGGAATGGGCCCCACCTAGGGGGACGTTGGAGCATCCAACAGTCATATTTATGACCGTTGGAAGGGCTCCAACGTCCCTCTAGGAGCCCTTCCAAGGCCTCCTCTTTTGTCTATAAATAAAGGGGTCTCTCCCCATTGTAAAGTATGCTTCTTTGAAGCCTTTTGAGTGGAATATATATTTTTCCTCTTCTTTTGGGTGCCTTACCACTTTAAGTGGTTGTGTTGTTCTTTTGCCCATTAGTGGCTATTTGTGTATGTGCGTGCTCTCTTGTTTTGCTCTTGGAGACTTCATCCGGCACTTCATTACAATATGACCAAATATAGTCACCCTGTACGACCTGTGAGTAGGGGTAAAAGCGACAAATTGATTTCATAAATATATTGTGCTTGACATTATTATAACAGGCTGGGTGCCTTGTGTGTTTCTAGCAGGTTCAATCTTGCACATGCATTAAGTTATTATCTTTTCTTATTCTTTCTCTTCATGTTTTCTCTAATACTGCTTTCATTAATCTTTTTCTTTCACTTTACAGCTTGCAGATGGTTCGACAGGGATTGCGAGAAATGGCTGTTTCCAAAGCAACCCATCCTAAACATAATCCTAAGCTAGTGGTTGCTGCTGCCCATGGTGCCTCATCTGCACCCAATTCTGAACTGCAGTCTGTGCTAAGTGAAATTGCTGTTGAAATCCATGGTGTCTATGTTTTGAAATCACTAAATGATCCATGTGATGAATTTAGGTTACTATCAATCTTATTTCTTTTGTATTTTTTTGTTTGTTTGGTATTGTTCTTGTTTTCATTCTCTACCTTGTTTTTTGGGCAGGACTTTTGTTATCAATCTCTTACGTGCCAGGGGACCCAATGCTAAACTAAAGAGGATAGAAACACTTGAAGCTTTCAAAATGCATCGCAAAGTGGATGTTCCGAATCCTACATATAACAAGGCTAGTATTATTAGAACATGTGCATGCATAAGCATGGATTATCACATTAGAATATGAGAACTAGAGTGTGAACTATGCATTTCTGATACTTTTTTTTTGCAAATCTGACTCTGTAGATGTGTTCAGCATGATCCATTTGCTAGGAATTGACTACACACACAAGGGTTCAGGCACATTGGATTTATTCAAAATTTCTGTTTTGTCAACATTTGGTCCTATTTCTTCACTCTTATCTTTTATGCTTTCTGAGTTTTCTACTATTCTTCTAAAGTTCCAAATACTTGTGTATCCGCATGGTTACTGAAGATACTCGTGCTAAGTTTGCATTTATTCAATATTTCTGTTTGTCAACATTTGGTCCTATTTCTTTACTCTTATCTTTTATGCTTTCTGAGTTTTTTACTATTCTTCTAAAGTTCCAAATACTTGTGTATCCAGAATGTTGCTGATGATACTGTTTATGTAGGCAACCAAGACTACTCACCACAGCATAATTGAAATTTGTGCTAAGTTCACATGATTCTGCTTTGAGTGTTTTCTGGTCTTATCAAGAGGTGGCTTTCTTGTCAGCCACAAGTTGTTTTGAGAAGTTTTTCTTCACAATATTTATGTGGCTGTATCTGTAAATTATCAGTGTTTTATCATGCTCTTGGTTGCTAGAGTTCGTTTGGATATTCCTTTTTGGTTGGTATTTTTCAATTTACCATCTGTTGAGTGATGATTCACACATTGTTTGGACGTACTTCATACGTTTAGACCAAAGATTAAAGTGTTTGTCCTGTAGATTAGTCATGATTGCTGTTTTAGGTTCTTTGTCCTGTACATGTTTTTTCATCACTAAATGATCTTTGATTGAATCCTTCTATTTCTTTTTCTCTTCCCTCTTAATTTATTTTATTTTATTTTTTGACAGGTCATGAATGAACTCTGTTTCTCAGAAGGAAATGCTTGGAAGTTGAAACCAGGCGATGGGAAACCACCATAAACATTTCCCTGTTACTAATGGAGTTGGTTCTTTCGTCTTTATCATCTGTTTTCTACTTTTTCCATTTGGTGCATGCATGGCTGTGTATTGCCTTGATTGCAATTGACACAGTTGCATGCATCGATCACACGTGTTGATGTATGCTTATTTTGTTCCTTGGTCTTCCACTGGCCCTAAAAAGCTTTCCTTTTTCCAGGGTGGGTTTTGTACTTCCAGTCTTTCGCTGCTCAAAAAAGGCAACACTAGTTTTTGGACTACAGTGATGTGCATACGGCTCCGTTCAGGTTCCAATTATCTAACATTATGGTTCTTGTGTGGCGATATTGAAATGATTTCCCTTCTATACTTGTTCCTGAAGAACCTCTTTTAACTTTTTTAGTTGTAGATTTTTGTGGTGTCATGCCTGGAGTTTCTGTTTGGTCATATAATTTAACAGCAGAATGTATAAAATTGTTTGAATTTTTCCTTTTATCTTTTTCCATCGGAATTGTATATGTTGAGGTGAAACTAAAATTTTAAGTGAATAATTTTAGTGATCATCCATTTTGTGTAAATTCTAGGACTCTGCTCCGTCGGTCATAGCATTCTGTGAGCAGATTGTACATACAGTGCTTCATGAGCGCATGCAAGATGTGTATATGCTCCTTTCCTATTGCTTCTATGTCGTAAGGTTAAAACCAAGAAATATTTGTTGTTTTCCCAATGCTTCCTAACATTTTTGATAAAACCCTCGCGTAGAAGTATTTTAACAATGTTTTCGGTAATATTTGTGGATGCTATTCGAACCGTTCCTTTTTTATCCATGTCAGCATTTCTTATATAAGTTATTATATCGGCAATAGTGTCTCTACCCATGACGAACTATCATTTTTTTTTGCTTTGATATAATCAACATGTTTCTCCTTTTTTCTTTTTTCATTAAAGGTATATGCCTGAGACATAATCTACTAATTGATCCATTTCAAAGACGCTACCATACCATTGTCTCATCTACTACCATTCATTATTTATAATACTTCTGGAGCTAATGAGACCATCTTAGTGAAATTTAACTGTCTCAATTCACTAGCAATCAAACCAAAAACTCGAGTGCCTTTTGGATTTCATTCTTGATCAATGACAACTACTGCATTGTCATCATATGCAGGGGTGAAGGCTCTTTGAAGCCTAATTTCATATTATTCAAATCCATATTGCGAAGTCATTTGCCCTTTTTTTCCATTTTCTTTTTTCCAACAAACATTTAACACTTACTCTGGACATTTTCTTTATTGCCAAAGCAGTGGGCAATGATAAAAAGAACTATTAAAATTGATAGTAAATGAAATATTTTTTGTTATTGGGGCAGCGGTAAATGCTTTTCCTATAGATAAATCCATTTCTATCAGTTATTAAAAAGTTTTTTTTGCGTATGACAAAATAGGGCAAAGAATAAATAATAATCTGATAGTAAACCCTTAAATATGTGGTTTACATGCTGTTTTTAGTGGGAACCAGCTTTTGAATTATCAGTATGGGATCTGTGTATATGATTTCATGGTGATGCAAGAAACTACGGTTATAAATGCATTTATTTTTCCTACTAAAAAAACATGACCCAAGGGTCGTTTCTCATTAAATTGAGCATGCTGAAGATATCTACAAGGTTAGATCTAGTCCGAGATTTGAATTAGATTTACCTACAATTGACTGTATGGAATATATACCCAAAAGAAGATGCTGTTGGGGGTAGGGTATCACTCTTAATTCACGGGTCTCAGGTTCGAACCCCAAAGGGAAATTTAAAGTTTCCTAATTGAAGATTAGAAATTAGGAAACTGCCAATTTGATGAATGTGTTGTCCTCAAATTTCAGTGTTTTTCCATAGCAGAGCTGGGGGAACAAGAGCCCTCTCCCTTGACAAAAGAAATTCAATAGACCCAATCCGGTGGCCTCTGATGTCAGATTACACGGTCTCCTTGAAAAATAACATGGTAAAGCAAGAGAGAGCGCTATACAAGTATTGCAACCAGTTACAAAGCAAACAGGATGTAGACAGCAAGTCTAGGATAGCTGGAACTAATATGCCGGCGGCCTTCCACTAGATCACGTAGCCATGACCTCCATCTTAGGTTTAGTAGAAATAGTTATATTGCTTGGCTCATAATCAATGAGTTCTAAGGCCTCTTAAATTACTTGTAGCTCAGGGAATAGAAAATCTGATATTTTCCACCAGTCGCAACAAAAGCCTCATTCCATTCCTGAATTGCAAAGGCAATAAGCAAACCCATTAGACTTGAAGCTATTTGAATATCAATGTCTTTAATGCCTAACGGGGGCCATGAGAAGGGGCAGAGCCAGGAACCTAAACTAGGGTGGGCACAAATGTTCAGTAAAAAAACAAATCAAAACCTAAATTCTAACATGATTCATAGATATATATGTTAATTCAAAAAGAAAAATAAAACCCCTAAAATTCTAACCAAAATCATGCATGTATCCAGTAAATCATGTTTAATTGAAATAAAAAAGACAAAATTGCTTAATTAAATATTCATGGCATTTAAGAAACCAAATAAAAAACTTAAATTCTAAAAAAAATCAAAGATTTAGGGGTTTAATAAGTAATAACCAAAATCAACCATTCATTAATAAAATCTTGCTTAATGATATATAAATTAAAGAAATAACAAAAAAAATCAAAAAATTGTAAATAAACATTTTGCATCATTTGGAAAAATGCTAACCAATACCCTAATCTCTGAAAGTTTTATAGATTTATGTTCATTAAAAAAAACCCTTAATATTCTAACTCAAATCAAGCATTCATTACATGCCTAATTGCTAATTAAAAAATATACAAAAAATCTTAAAACCTTAATTCAACATTTATGCTGTTTAAAAACTAAACTTTAAAAAATAAAAACCCTAACAAGCATCATACATCATGCTAAAAAAACAAATAAAACCCTTAAAATCAAAACATTCATGCTATTATCATATAATTCTTAAGAAAAGAACACAAAAAAATCCTTAATTAAACATTTATATCATTAAGAAAAGTCCAAATAAATACCTTAATTCGTAAAAGAAATCATAAATTTATTCTAACTAAAAATAAAAAAAAACCTAATTGTCTAGCCAAAGGAAGAGAGAGAGAGAGAGAGAGAGAGAGAGAGAGAGAGAGAGAGAGAGAGAGAGAGAGAGAGGTATGTACTCGCCACACTTGGCTTGAGGTCACCCTGACCCATAGTTAGCCCACCGGGTGACTTGGCCAAAAATTGTTTGGGTCCAACTTATGACTAGGCAAGTCAACGTCGTTGACTCTGATTTTTTTATATATTTTGTAAATAAAATTTTTAAATAATAAAAAATACATAAAAACATATAAAAAATAAAATAAGAAAACATGCAAAACTCTGACAATTCTTCAAAAACTCACCATTCAGACGAGTTTCATTGGTTTATGCTGAGCTTTCACTGGTTTTTGACAACTTTTGGTTTTACTTCATATCAGAAATCATTAGGGTATCTACTCGGATCGAGAGTTATTGAGTCAACGGTTTGACTCGGACGAGTTTGCCAACTATGCTATGACCCATTTGGGTCGAGCATGAGTGGTGCCCATCTCGACCCGGGGCAATGCCCACTCCGGGTCCGGGCACCGTTTGAGCATTTTTTCTGGGCAGGGTGGGCACGTGCCCACCCTACCCACCATGTGGCTCCGCCCCTGTCTATGATAGGTTACAGATATTTGTATTGCTAATTTTCCCTGCATGGGAAAAATCACGTGGAATTGAAATGCTGTGTTTTTCTATGATAATTCAGCTAATGTAAAGAACTAAAAATATAAAAAAAAATAATGGGAAAACTAAAACAAAAAATTAAAGTGTTTCCAAAAGCGTTAATATCTTCATATTTTCAAAGTAGGTGATATTCAGCACGTGTATCATGATATTTTCTGGATTATGTCCGCTTCTCAAACTATTAGGGATCCTTGTTACATGAACTCCAATTAAAGCTGCAGGGAAAGGAGCCAACTAGATCCGAGAGAGGTTTGCAGAATCTGATTAGTCAATATTCGGTTGGATATGGCCATATTGGGCCCCAGACTTGTAGGGATGCAAATGGGTTTTGATCGCGGATGAAGGTTTTGCAATTTTTGGCTATTCCGGATCTGACTCTCCCACGGATTTAGCTGTTCTGGATCTGACCCGGAACGGTCCATTGTCATCTATCTCTCTACAATATTCAGACGGTAGGGGTTGCTTACAAAAAAAACCGCCTACATTTTGGTTGTTGCATCTAACCACAATTTTATTTTAATTTTTTAGGGAAAACCACTTTTTTTTTTTTATTTTGAAGTACCTGCCTGAGCTATATAAATGACATAATAATTGCTACAAACGTTTGTGGGTATGATCTAGCTGGTATATAATGATGCAAGTTTTGCCTTCCCTGTGGCCGAGGGGTAAGCCCACTGAGTTTTACTCTGCTAGGACAATGATCCTAAGTACGATAGGCAGAGCCAGCGCGGTTAGGTCTTTGGTCGTAGTGGCATTTTTTCCCGGTAAATATAAAAAAAAAACAATGTTTTGTCTCAATCTGATGTCATAGATGTTTTCAGCATACTTAGATTAAGTGATAATTGACTTTTCGATCATGTTTTTACAATGAAAAAAACATTTTATGAGTAAGAAAAAGTTCAATATATTTACAACCATTGAATTTTCAATCACCTGAAAAACCTACTTTAGTGTTAGAATCCTGCGATCCAAATGCTAATCCCCACTAAATAACACATGTAAATCACATCCATGGGTCAGATTCACTGAAAAACATAAAATAAAAGCATAGGATTTAGCAAGCCGTTTGTATATATACAAACTATTGTAGCAAATATATATCCAGTATACAATTACAATTTTTTCATTTTTCTAACAAATCGTTTTGTTTCATTTAATGGTCATTTGTTATACAAATTCACAACGAAGGCATTTTATTCTACTGTTTGGACCAAACAAATGTCAACTGAATTTAGGGCCAAGCAAGTCTTTGAAGCATAACATAGAATAGTAGGCAGTCAACTGCAAAAACGGAAACGTTAACGAGCTTTTCTTAATATCTGATAGCTTAGGTGGCTTTTTTGTAAATGGGAAATTTTCAATTACACACCAAACTTTTGGCTCTAATTCATATGTCCCACAAACTTTTGAAGGTTTTCAATCAGTCATTGTTAATCAAATGCTCCCATTCTTAAACTGCCAGTTAGCTTGCCTTTGAGTTAGCACTAACTACTGTTTTAAAGTTACTATTTTGCCCTTTCAGCAATTGAACTGTACGTCTGTTTTTTTCATGCTTATGCTAACTCAATCCAACTTAAAAAATAGAATTTGGTTAATGAATCCAACTAATCGGATCTAGATTCGGGTCGACAGATGTCGGGTTACATCCTACCCTTGGTTTATAGTTTAGGTAGTTATATTTTCTTATGCACTTTTTTCAAATAAGCATCTTATTTTAAATTTATGCAGAAGTTTATGTTTTTATTGATTTTTATTTTTGTCATTAATCAAAATTTTACTTTATACCTCATTTATCTATGGCGGGTTATTGCACCATCCTAATGTGGATAAAATCAGTTTTGATATAAATTAGGTTTGGGTTGGTAAGAAAAGCCAGACGTGCAGTTCAATTGCTGTAAGGGTAAAATAATAACTTTAGAATAATAGTTAGTGCTAACTCAAGGCCAAGCTAACGGCAGTTTAGGAATGGAGGCATTTGATTTATAGCGAGAAACCTATACAGCTTAATTGAAAACCTCCAAAAGTTTGGTGGACATATGAATTAG
Source organism: Nuphar pumila (assembly GCF_984573655.1). Classification (NCBI taxonomy): domain Eukaryota; kingdom Viridiplantae; phylum Streptophyta; class Magnoliopsida; order Nymphaeales; family Nymphaeaceae; genus Nuphar; species Nuphar pumila. The sequence goes on from NC_143253.1 coordinate 134,154,916, forward strand.
AGCCAAAAGTTTGGTGTTATTTGAAAATTTTCCTTTGTAAATTACCTTTTTGAAAAAGGAGTTTACGCCTTGGCCAATATTAAAAAAACATCCCTATAAAAACTTCTTTATATACGTTTAGGAGTGTCAATGGGTGGGTTTTGGTCGGACTCACTTAGAACTAGACTCAGACCTGATTTGAGATGCTGGTATCAAGTTCAGACCTAGGTCTAATCTGACCTACCATAAGTAAAACCATACCGGGATCTTATAAGGATTACATGAACCAAATAAGTAAAAATATTTTTTTTTAATCTTTTTTACATTGAAAAATAGCGGATCTTTGTCGGAAGTTGGGCCGGTTTTGGGTCTGGTATGAAATTTCACAAACCATACCTGGCTCCATATATTAATCGGACCCTTCGGATCTGCCCCGAATTCTAATGGGACCTTATTTATTTTCAAACCCTTTGGTACGGGTCGGGTAAGGATCAAACCCAACCAATTGACACCTTATCTACGTTGGGGCAAAACCCTAACCCTAAGCTTATTTAAGTCCTCTTTGAGGACAGTACTCTCTCTCTCTCTCTCTCTCTCTCCAATATGTCTCACCCTGTGGGTAGACCCAAACCGCTTCATCTTCATTCATTTAGTTACGTAACCAGCCTTCTCAAAAGTCCCTTTTTTTTTCTTGTTCTTTTATTTTTTCTGAGGCAGATGATGATCCATTGACGTTTATAGAATGTATCTGGTTAATTTTAGCTATCATGTGTTGTTTTGTCGAATAGGAAGATCTGATGTCTATTCTCTTTCCTTTTTTTTTTCTTTTGCTGAAATCTCTTGTTGCTTTTATATTTATCTATACCATGTTTATTATTCTCTTCTTTTTTGGTTGTTGAAGAACAAATATTGTTTTAATTGTTCTCCTAAGGCCTATCTGTGAAACGGTTTTATGGGTTTCTTTTTTGGGATTCATATTGTTCAATTTTGCTTTTGTATCTGGCGTCTTCTTTTATCTATTTTTTCTTTGTTTAACGTGTGTGCTGGTGAGATTAGAGCAACGTGAATGATGAGAAGATAAATAGAAACAGTTATCCCTGGCTGATCTATATACATGCTGATCTTTTTTTTTTGTCTCTGACACTCTTCTGCTAGATGGGTATTTAACAGTACAACCTTTGGGTATCTTATGCATGATTTTGAAGAAACTGAAAAATTTAGATCAATCAAGTTGATTTTTAACATACCCAATTTTTTCCTGGTTCTCCATGACTCATGACCAAGTTGCCTTTCATTCTAAAAGAACAAATTTTTTCTTTTTAGTTTTGTTGGTGGTCTTCTTTGTGTTCAGTTTTGGTGGTTTTGGGATTGAAGATTCTGTGGAATTGAAGTTTTGTTGTGAACCATAATAGTTGCATTCGCCAAAAAGGATGGGGCATGGGAGACTGAAATAAGAATCGTAATTTGTCAACTGTTTATTCATTATGCATTGGGTGTTTCCTGTAATTGCATCACTAAAATTCTAGAGTCCATGGAATGGGCTTCCTTTGTGTCTCTTGAATCCCATTGTTGCAATGACCCAGAGGATTAGATGCACATATTTTTTTCTGGATTTTAATTAAAAAATTGGCATATGAAGCCTGGCTTGAGGTGATCATGTTTTCTGCATGAGCTATGGCTTTTTCTGTGCTTGATTTATGTGTATTTCATTTTCATATTTTATGTCTAACTCCGATCCTTTCTGTATCTAATTCCCTGGTGTTAGATAGATTTGTCCCCGATTGTGTTTTGCTTTTTCTTTGTTAACTTTATTTTGTTTTTCTTTTTTGTTCATCTATCGGTCAATGATGACACTTGAATGTCCGAGTACATGATCATGTACTTGTGTCACGTGTCATGTTGAATCTTATTTTTACTAGGACGGTCCGAGGCTTTCTCCTTTCTCTTAAGAATTCGGATAGGCTACTGGCAATTTTAATTTTAATGGTTCAATTGGAGGACTGATATTATACATGCACCTTTAAAATCCAATGCAGAAAAAAAAAAGAGAAAGCAAAAGATCATCAGATGGTTTATGTCTCAAAACGCAATTGCCTCAATATTGCAATTATCTTCTGTTGATTTTCATAATTGAAGTTGAGTTTGAGCTTTGATTTTACTTTTGAAAATTATCAGAAAGTATTTTATATAATTAAGGGAAGCTTGTTTAGATTTCTGGCTTTTCCTGGAAAAGGTTTAGGTAGGGTGACAAAAAGGCCTTAGATGAATCTCAGAAAAATTATCAACACATAAAAAAAAACAAATCTTATAAAAATTAATAAACAAGTATCATAAACAATATTTTTTCTTAAGGAATAGCAAAATTCATTAAGGAGAAGTTACACAGAATGCGAGCAGATTATTCGTGAAAGCTGTTCCCAACCGGTGAGGGGGTGCGCGATGTATGTCCTAACGACTGGATTGGACATCACTAAACGTCAGCTGTCGAAGTGGGGCAAGTTGGCGATAGGTGAGGTCCCGTCCCGTATCAAGGAGATCCGGGCGGCTTTATCCAAGTGTCACCAACGACTGAATGAAAGGCTCCAGGGAAGCCCTGTGGAAGAATTAGCGCTGCAGGATGAATTAAGCGAGTTGCAGGAGGTAGAGGAACTGGTTCGGAAGCAGAGGGCCCGCTGCATATGGATGACTGAGGGTGACAGGAACTCAACCTACTTTCACGCCATCTGCAACAAGAACATAAAAAGGAATCGCATCAACAGCCTCATTCTGGAGGACGGATCAAAGGTGAGCAATCAGCAAAGATAATGACGTGCATCACATCACCATCTTATGCGGTTTTGATAAATGGGGAGCCGAGTAGGCAATTTTAGGGATCAAGGGGCATTAGACAGGGAGATCCCCTCTCTCCATAAAATAAAGTAGGAAAAGTTTAAAAGAATGTTGTTGAATTATTAAGCTTACAACCATAATCCATACAATGGACATATATAGATGACACACACTGCTTAAGGAACGATCACCAGTCATTATCTTTATCTCACATTTCCCTCTAGAATATCGATAATCAAGGAAACAGTTTCTTTGATTATCGATGCTTATGACCGATCAACCCTGATTAACGATAAGGATGTCATCTTCATAAGATAACCGACTTCACAATGATATGACCGGCAGAACAAGATAACCGAGATAACAAGAACCAAGATAATCGGTTATTGACATAAAACTCTTTTACTCTCTCTCAAGTCGGAGCATGCGGATTGAGGATGCCAAACTTGGTTTTAAGATGAGAGAAGTGATCGATGCCAAGCACCTTGGTAAAAAGATTTGCATACTTGAGGTGTGTGGGAACAAAGCATGTTTGAATTAGGCCACTTTAAATTTGCTTTTGCATGAGATGACAATCAATCTCGATATGTTTAGTGCACTCTTGATAAACCAAATTTGCGGCAATGTGAAGAGCTGCCTGGTTATCGCAATAAAGTGTCATGGGCTAAGAGGGACTAATGCCAAACTGCATCAGCAGGTACTTGATTCATGTGAGTTCGCAACATGCTAAGGCCATTGATCGGTACTTAGCTTCAATCGATGATCGTGACACAGTGAATTGTTTTTTAGTCTTTTAGAAAATTGAGTTGTCTCTAATCATGATACAAAAACCAGACGTGGACCTATCAGTGATCGGGCAGGAAGCCCAATCAGAATCACAATAACCAACCACTTGGATCTTGCTTGTGGAAGACATTAGAATTCTTTATTCGGGGCAACTTTTGATGTATCGAAGGACCTGGATAGCGGCGTCCATATGCGGCTGTCATGACTGACTACTGAACTGACTTAGAATATTGACTGTGAAGACAATTACTGGTTGAGTTATAGTAAGGTATAATAATTGACCCACCAAATGTTTATACGACCCTGGGTCTTTCAATAAAATGTTATCTTTGATATTGAGTTTGATGTGCGGTTTCATGGGAAATTGGCTTGGTTTGGCTTCAAGGAAGCCCATGTCCTAAAGAATATAAAGAGTATACTTACGCTGAGATAAGAAAATGTTGTTCTTAGATCTTGCGACTTCAATGCCAAGTAAATATTTTAAACGTCTAAGATCTTTCAATCAGAATTATTGATTAATGTGCAATTTAAGTTGGTCGATGTATGTGATGTCATCTCCTGCAATGATAATATCATCCACATAGACCAGAATAAAAATGTGTGCCCCATTAGTAGCCTTTGAAAAAAGAGAATAATTAGCCTTAGATTGAGCAAAATCATCTTGAAGCATATAATGCGAAAGCTTAGCAAACCAATTTTGAGAAGATTGTTTAAGACCGTACAATGACTTGTGCAACTTGCAAACCTTACGCTCCTCCTGAACAAAAAAACATGGTGGCAAGTCTATATATACCTTTTCATTAAGGTTCCCATGCAGAAATGCGTTGTTGACATTTATTTGATATATATAACAATTCTTTATTGCTGCAACAACTATCAAGCATTGTACTATTACCAATTTGGCGATGGGGGCAAAGGTCTTATTATAATTCAATCATTCAATTTGATTGTAGCCTTTGGCCACTAGGCATGCTTTATGTCTTTCAACAGAGTCATTAGCATGATATTTCATTTTATATACCCATTTGCATCCAACTGGGTGTTTTTTCAAGGGTAAATTCACAATCAACCAGGTGTGATTATCTTTCAATTCCCTAATCTCTGCAGTCATGACATCACATCAATACTGAAACTTCATGGTATGAGAAAAAGGTTTTAGGTTTTGGATACTGAGAAATAACACTTAAGAAAACATGGTGTCCCTTGAAAAAATGATCATACCTTATAACTTTGGACAACTCATTATTCACATTATAGACCTTCTCTCTCATGTCGATCAATTGGAGTATGGGAGAAACTGTGTAGCAACTGTAGTCTTTGAGATGCAGTGGCAGTTGATGGTTTCTTTCAGATCTTCAGAGATGGACTTGAGTGGGCTCAATAGTTTCAGGATTTAGATTGAGGTGAATGGGTTCAGGGGTCTCATTAACTAGACTTTTAGTGGGTTCTTGAATCTCATAAAACTAAGGCTTAAAAAATGAAAATGGGTAAGAGTCACCCCTCCCTTTCAGCCAAAGTGTTGTGATCTTGAAATGAAAAAACTTTTTCATAAAACTTTACATCCTAACTTACAATGATCTTTTTTGTTTCAAGATCATATACACGATATCCCACTTGATCATATGGGTATCCTATGAACACTCCTTTGTGTGCATGATTATCAAATTTATGTGAGTATTGTATGTTATGAGCATATCACCGACATTCGAAAATGCGAAAATGGCCATAAGTCGGGTTCTTCCCATAAAGTAACTCGTAAGGTGTCTTGCCCATTATTGGCTTTGAAGGAATGCGATTAATGATATATGCAGCCGTTAAAACACATTCTCTCCAAAACTTAATGGGTAGAGAGGTTTAAAATCTCAAGGCTCTTGCAACATTGAACAAATTTTTGTGCTTACGCTCGACCATGCCATTTTGTTGAGGAATCACAACACAACTATATTGATACTCAACACTCTTTTCTCTTAAATTTTTTTGCATGTCACTTGAAAAAAACTTAGTTCCATTGTTAGATCAGAGACTCAAGATTTTACTGTTGAATTGATTTTCAATAATTGAAAAAAAATTAATCTAAACTATGGTTTTTGATTTGTGTCGCATAAGGTGAACTCATGTAGTTCTAGAATAATCGTCCACTATAGTAAAAAAATATTGTGCTCCGGATAATGAGGTGGTTTGGTATCTTTCCCAAATATCATAATAAATTAGTTAAAAAGGCTTTGATGAAGCAATAGATTCGCTTGGGAATGGAAGACGAGTTTGCTTGGCCATGTGACAACTACACAATTTATTATTATTTGTAAACTAGTATTTGAAAGATGTTCAAGTCTTAAGTGCCAGATGTTGAAATCAAAAGAACTATTCAAGGAAAAATTATCATCAATCTAAAAAACGTAAAGTCCATAACGTTGCTTACTCACTCCAATCTTCTTCTTCGAGAGAGATGGTCCTGAAAAACACAATAATCATGATAAAATAAAATGTTACATTTGAGGTATTGGATCAATTTAATCACATAAATAAGATTAAATTTGAATTCTAGAACAAAGAGGATATTTGAGAGAAAAAAATTAGATGCCAATCAAACACTACCCATGTGAGTGGCATGCGTATAAGATCTGTTTGGCAATCCAATAGGAGAAAGAATGGTGAACTTTGAGAACATTAAATTTGACAAAGAATTAGTAATGTGATTTGTTATGCACGTGTTTATGATCCAGTTTTTCGGTGCTATGGAGCAAATAAAAGGAACATCGAGATTAACTGTTAGGTTGACCGTAGGTGCTGGTTTGGGATTACCTAAATTTATAGCAGCTAATATTTGATCAAGTTATTATCGAAAAAGTTGTTGGAGGCTTTTGGCAGACTTATTGCCTTCAGAAGTCATAGAACTGGCACTAGTCTAACTCCATTGACGGACATTGGTGGGGGCACTAGATCGGTTTGGAAAACCATGGAGGTGAAAGCATTTAGCCTTTACATGGCCAATTTTTTTGCAATGATCACACTTTGGGCGGGCACGATTGTGTCAATTTTTAATATAGTCTACATTGTTTTAAGATTTAGAACTTCTTATGATCACCGCCACAGGTTCTTGATTGGACATGACCTTGAGGTCACGTTGTCTTTCTTCTTGCACGAGTAGTGCAAAAGCTTTAGATATACTTGATAACAGTGACATCAAGAGCAGTTGGCTCTTTATGGCACTGTAGCTCTCATTCAGACCTATTAAAATTTGCATAAGTCTTTGTTGATCGTGAATGGCCTTTGTTGTTCCGCATGTATATGGCAGAATGATCATGTATGTGGATATCTCATCCCATAGGTCTTTCATCTTGGTATAGTAGGCTGTCACAAGAGTTTGCAATTATCTAAGATTAATGATCTCTTGTTGAATCTGGTATATGCGCGGAGCATTTGATTGGGAGAATCGCTCACTGAGTTCGGTCCATACTTCTATCACAGTTTCAGCATAGATGAAGCTTGAGGATAAATTAGGATGCAATGAGTTGAGTAGCCATGATAATACCATGTTATTGCATTGTTCCCAAATGACAATAGATTTTGGAGGAGAAGTCGTTTTTTCAATAGAGCCATCTACGAGTCTAAATTTATTTTTTGCAGATAATGCCATGGTCATTGCACGACAACATCTGGTATAATTGTCACTGGTCAATGGTTGTGATACTAACGTCATGCCGGGATTGCCTGAATGATAGAGAAAAATGGACTCTTCATCTCTTCAGTGTTCTGATTTGATGTACTTTCGCCTTTGTTGTTCATCATGTCGATGTGTCACGTGCTTGCTTTGGTACCATGAAGGAAAATAAAGTAAGAAAAGTGCAAAAGAATGTTGTTGAATTATTAAGCTTACAACCATAATCCATACAATGGTTACAATGGACATATATAGATGATACACACTGCCTAAGGAATGATCACCAGTCATTATCGTTATCTTACATTTTCCTCTAGAATATCGATAATCAAGGTAACAGTTTTCTTGATTATCCATGCCTATCTTCACATTTGACCGATCAGCCCTAATTATCGACAAGGATGTTATCTTCATAAGATAACCAACTTCACAATGATATGACCGACTGTACAAGATAACCCAGATAACAAGAATAACAAGAACCTAGATAATCGGTTATCTTCAGATTGACGTAAAACTCTTTTATGTTCATTCTAGTAATGGAGAGACTAATGAGACACCACAATGCCATGGTCTCCCGGGGAAGGTTCAAATCGGTTGCATCGTAAGCCTCCAGTGGCATCATTCTTTTTACATGCAGTTTTCTTTGAGAATTTTCTCGATGGCCTGACCTGTTTTGAAGAGGCTTCGGGTCTAAGCATTAGCAAAAAACAAGTCTGTTTTTGTTGGGTGCAACGTCTCTGCCAGTAGAGTACGCTTTGTAGAGCAAAGAAGTGGATGGTCAGCAGCAACGATTCCAATCAGCTACTTGGGCTTGCCTCTCTTTAAAGGTAAATTATCTAAAGCGTTGTGGGAACCTTTGATTAGTAGGTTAAGAATTCGGCTTGAGCATTGGCATGGGAAACTGCTTTCGCTTGCAGGCCGTATAATATTGATAAGATCCGTCCTCCAGGCTTTCCCTATGTATTGGATTGGTGCTTTCAGCTTCTGTTTTCAATCGTATTGAGAAGATTATGTGTCACTTTCTATGGGATGAAGTAAATGATGCAAAGCACTCCCACTTGTTGAGCTACGATCGAGTTTGCAGGTCTACATTAGAGGGGGGTTTAAGCATAAGAAGTACAAAGGAGGTGAATACGTACCGCAAGCATGGCCACTCTTGCCTGGATGGTGACAAACAAATGGGACTCCCCATGGGTGGAAGTCATCCACCAGAAGTACTTCAAAACCAAATACATATGGGCTCCCAGGCTTCCAGTGCGTGGATCCCACGGATGGAAGGGAGTGAAGATATATAGGAGCGGCCGCTATCATCTTGAAAGTTAGGTGGGAGGTTGGTGAAGGATCGCTCATAGAGTTCTGGTATGATCCATGGTAAGTCCAAGGACCCCTTGTTACTTCTCCAGAATACTAGATCAATACTTTGTGATTCTCTCTCAGATTTATCAAGGTCAAGGATCAGTTGGACCAGTCGGAGAAGCCCCAGTGCAAATACTACAATCTGAACATTTTCATATCGGTAGCGATGCAACAACTAATGGGTGCATAGAAGTGGAATCCGGTACTGCCAGATTGGTTGATCTGCCTGCTCATCAGTGTCGTTTCAAATAGTGTGGGAGGAGATTCAGTCCAAGTCTTGACCGTATCTGGATTAAAAAAAGGCACCCTCATGACCATGACCATGGTTGGCCATGTTTGCGTTAAAGAGAGAGGGCCCACTCTCTATAAAGTATGAATCGTCGACACATTCAAATATGTTTCATTTGAATGATAGACACTAAGAGGTTCAGTTACCGATTTTCTCTCTTTAAAAGGAAAATCGGTAAATCCCTTATTCTGCTGGGTAACGACTGCCCAGGGTGGAGATATACCAGTAACTCTCCTTTATTAAGTAAGGAGAGGTTCTCAAACAAAATTATCATAAAAAAAAATATATACAAGTGAGCAATCCCCTGAAAGAGGCCTTTCCTCCGGTGCACTTGACACACTACATTCTATCCCTTCAGCTGTCACGACCGGCTGCATCGCATGGGTTTAGATGATGAGTGGTCATCCTTGGGTGCAAGAAATCCAGATGATTTCTTCCCAATTTTTGGGCCTCATTAGGCCAGACTGCTTTTGCCCGAAAAGAAAACACCCGAACAAATTGCTTAGTGTAACACCTGAAAACTGTAAAAACTGTGGGAGGAATGGTTGAATTCCAAATCCTACACAATGCTGATAAAATCCACCATCTCTCTGATCTAGACCTTGAGCCATTTCTGCCGGGCCGCGAGGCCCCAAAGAGCTCCTGAACCAACAACAAAGCCACAAGAGATGCAGTGCAGTTTCCTCATCGTGCTGACACATTATACATCTATTTGACATGGAGATACTCAACTTATTTAGATAGTCTAGGCTTGTGTGGACAATAGGTCTGGCAGCCTGATGGGTTCAGCCCACCTGGCCCACCATTGGCTGTGGTTTTAGGCCCTGGCCCATTAGTTATTGCTCTGAAACCCGGCCCATTATATAAATTGGTCTGACTTGGGTTGGCCCACAGGCTACCAGGACGACCGGATGAGCTTGATCTATCTAATTAAGTGCTTCAATGATATGAAAACTAAAGATAATTAAGTAGCGGTTGCATGGTAACTTAAGTAACTATTGAGTTACCATTTACCTAATTGCATTAATTGTCAACAACAACAACAACAACTACAACTACAACTACGCCTTCATCCCAAAACAATTGGGGTCAGCGATATGAACCAAAAAAGAAATTCATTTTGGGTCTTCCACATGAATCCTTTTCCTCCAATCATTTCTATCCAACGCCATGTCCTCAGTGAGGTTCAAAGCATTCATATCCTTTCCTATCATCTCCATCCAAGTCTTCCTAGGCCTACCCCGACCTCTTTTAACTAATATATTTTCCCATTTCTCCAACCTTCTAACTGGAGCATCATTAGGCCTTCGCCGAATATGTCCAAACCACCGTAAACGATTCTCTCGCATCTTATTTTCAATGGGTGCAACACCTACCTTCTTACGTATCTCTTCGTTCCGAATCTTATCTTTTATTGTATTTCCACACATCCATCTAAGCATCCGCATCTCAGCTACACTCATTTTTTGAATATGATGTCTCTTGGCAGCCCAACATTCCGTACCATATAGTAAAGCGGGTCTAATAGTCGTCCTATAAAACTTTCCCTTCAACCGCAATGGCATTCTACGATCGCACAGCACTCCAGTAGCACTTTTCCATTTCATCCACCCAACCTTTATCCTATGATTTACATCTCCATCAATTTCTCCATACTTTTGAATGATGGATCCCAAATATTTGAAATAATCATTCACCGGTATATCTTGCTCACCAAGCTTCACTACACTCCCATCACTACTTCGTTGCTTACTAAACCGACATTCCATATATTCAGTCTTACTCTTACTCAACTTAAAACCTCTAGCTTCCAATGTCTGTCTCCATAATTCTAACTTAGCATTAACCCCAGCTCTAGACTCATCAATCAAAACAATATCATCAGCAAACAACATACACCACGGTACATTTTCTTGAATTGATCTCGTAAGCTCATCCATCACTATTGCAAATAGGAAAGGGCTTAAAGCAGATCCTTGATGTAACCCAACCGTTATCAGGAAATTGGTTGTCACCCCTCCACAAGTGCGGACATTGACTAATTGCATTAATTGTATAGAAACTAAAAAGATAATTAGTTTAGTTGGAGTTATAAATGTTTTAATTTGAATTTTATAAAATTTTATTTAATTCATTGTGCTTTTATCTTATATAAGAATTAATTTGATAACTTGATTCAAAATAACTTGTAAATGGATTTGAGTCAGGCTGAACCTACCTATTGAACATTGGCTCATTGGGCTAATGGGCAGGGCCATGGGGTTTCTTTTTAAACTTGGGCATGTTAAAATAGGGCCCAAACCCCACCCATTACTAAATGAGCGGAGTCATGCGGGGTGGCAATCGGGTCGGGTTGGCGGGTCAAAATACCTCAACCTGAACACGACCTGTTTATTAAACGGGTCGGATGTGGCAAACACGAACATGACCCATTTATTAAACGGGTAACCCGACACGACATGATTAACCCGTTTAATAAACGGGTCGGGTCGACACGACCCGATTACACAACACGGTGATCCATTTATTAAATGGGTCGACCCGATAACATAGACACGATAACCGACCTGAGTAACCCGCCGACCCGAGTAACCCGCCCGAAGATTGCCCTCGTGAGCATGCCCTGCTCCTTCAGCAATGATTTGCCTTGCCTTTCTAATACAGTCTTGAAAGGTAGTCAAGTCGACATTGAATTCCCCATCTGGCAAGGTATGCAATTCCTCTACCACCATCACAAACTTTGGCAACTAAAGTGTCTTCTTCAAAATATTGACAAAGTTATTTTTTATTAGGAAGTTAATAAGGCAATTCAGCCTCTGAACATGAATTGACCTTATACACATTTCATCTTTATTTGGATCCTTAATCAACCAAGCTATATCTAGAAGAAGCTCAGAGATCATCTTTCGTTTTTCTTCAAAAAATGTATATGAATTAGCAAAGACACCAGCATGTGCAAAATGAGGTCCATAACCCAAACTGAAAGCAGACCCACCAAGCACCTGCTCAGTTATCTTAAATTCATAACATATATGCCGATCCCCCAAGAGAACCGGAATGAAGTTGGACAACCCAGACTCGTTTTCAACCTACAAAGGAAGCAATGATCAGAATACACCAACAAAACCTACATGACCATGAAATGAAAGGTGATTCACAAACATGAAAATTAAAATGGCTGCTGCATAAGATACATAATACAAATGCCACAAAAACAAACAAAAAGTGTCAGTCTCTCTTTCATTGCATGGATATCCTTAAGATGATTGCTTGCATGCATGAACACAACCACAAAATGTAAATGGTTTCACCGGCATGAACATTGATAATGTGAATATCAGATGATATATGCCAGTGAAACAATTAAGCAACTGATGATAACCAAAAAGAAACAACCAGCAAATTTCAGTAAAGTAGGACCAGATGCATGGAAGGTGCCAAATAACAACAGCTAGGAAGTCCATATGAAGGAAATTTTCTGAAGCAAGAAAATTCACTCAAGAGGAAATACCATGTGTTGAGGAACCAACAATATTCAGAAACACAAAAAACAAAAAGTCACTAGAAGGCAACAAAATAGAAAGCATAAATAGGATATCTTTATTCTGCACAAAAGTTATAGAGGACACAAATAATGCCCTAAGATATCAACTAATATGCCGATAAATAGAAGGATTTGAGTTGTAATTTTTCTTTCATTTTCTCAATAGAAAACTAGAAACTGGTGAAAATGTATATGAGAGAGAGAGGGTCATGCAGGAGTATGTATCCCCATAAATTCCTACCTCAATGAATGCAGGCCGATATAGCTCTGAATCAGTGTGTGGGATATATATTTTAAATATCTCAATGTTGTGTTCTTGGCCATGATCCCCATTGATTTCAGATTGGCATGCACCTTTTACAACTGAAACAACATGACAATATTCATTTTTAAGGTACCTTCCACCAAAAGGCACAAGAAGCCTGCAAAGAGAGCAAATAGAACACTGCATAAACGTACGGCATTCACATGGCTTTAGTTGCACATCTATGCAACAACCTTGCTTATCTATAATTTCTATGCACTTTAGAAGATCAAACCATATGCAGATAGACATTGCAGAGCATCACATCAACAAATTATTTTCTGCAAATCTCAATATGAAATTGTACTACCAACATTAACATAAAACTTCAACATAAAGTCATAAACATAAAGACAAGAAATGAGCTTAGTTTGAACACCTTCTGTTCAGTTTGTTTGGCTCATTTACCAGCGCTGGATTCAGTATGCTTCTATTATTACACACTCCAACCCAAATATGAATCTAACACATCGAGGTATACATAGATACTTTTCATGTTTAGATGTGTTTTGAGAGTGAAAAAAAACGTGTATGAAACTAAAAATTAATGAAAAAAAAACAAATTTTCTGGTTAAGTTGATGCTGTCTAAAGCATGATTTTCATAAATAATAGATTCCTCAAAACATAGCTGTAACTAGTTTTTTTTTGTGTGTTTTGCACGTTCAGTAGATAAAAACTGTTTTAAGGGCCACTAATTTTCCAAGCTAAACTTTCTCAGGATAAAAGTAGTAGTTATATAATATAGAGAAATAATATCTGATGGACAAACAACTCTCTCAGAAATAGCTTTCATATATACTTGGACATTGTTGGGGTACACATCAGAGAGACTGGATTGTCCACTATGTGTTATTTAATCCATAAAATTCCAACAAGTCAAAACAAAACACTGCACGCGGCCTTGCTTTTTCCTGCTTTGCCAAATCATAGACTTTTCAAGTTCACCTTTTCATTCCCACTAAGAAAATGATGCCACCTTCTTTCTTCTCACAACCACCACCGTTTTGGAACAGAATATATCCAAAAAAGATGAGGCATTCTTTCCTACCATGTTAGTTTCTAGAATAAGGAACAAAATACATCAACATAATTGTCTTACAAGTTACAACCATACTACAAACATATCCACCAAGTTATCTTACAATCATCAAGATAAACATAAATAATTAAACTTCTACATCACAAAAACAATTAAACACTAATCATCAGATACATTGTGTCAACAATCAACATTAAGATCAAATCATCAATTGTTTCAATCCTCCAAGATCATGACCCTACACAAAAAAATTAAAAGAGTAAGTTAAATTATTAAGATACAACATATGAAACAAAAAAAAAACATAAATATCAAGATTTTTACAAGTACCTTACAAAATATTGGTATTTTAATTTGAGCATTCAACAATTTCTATAACTTCACTCACGGTCACAGTTGGGTTCAAATCAATAATATCCTTTGTCAGCTCCTCCAATGATACTAAATTTTCTGTTATACCATAAAATAGTTAGTAACATATCATAAAATAGTTAGTAACATAGAACTCACTAATCAAACTTCACAAAATATTTGATACTTTGTATAAGAAAAAAAACATAAGATTATGGATTACCATTAGCATGAAACAACCAATCTCGAGTGCAAATTAACGCTTCTACTGTATCAGGTTTCAAAGAGCTTTTATATTGATCAAGTACTCTACCACCAATGCTAAAAGCAGATTCTGAAGCAACTGTGGAGATAGGAATACTCAATACATCACATGCCATGAGAGCAAGATTTTGATATCAGAATTTATTTGTTCTCCAATAATCAAGAACATTCAATTTAGAATTCCAATCAATTCGAGGCTCTTCTAGATATAATTCTAATTGTGACTTTTGTGCTTTATTCACACTCTCAAAGTTCTCAAATAAAGTAAACTCCTACACAAAAAAAAACATTAAAAAAAAACAATTGTAACTGACAGATTCATGATGAAATTCTTTGGTGCCATAGCATCTTTCGTCTACTATGCTCAAAAGCTACATCTGCGGTAGTAATACTGGTCTAGAAGAATTTATTTAAAGCATTTTAATTTCTTCAGTGCAGAGTCACTTGGAAAATAAAATGTTAAATTAAATGGTCTATGATTTACATGATGAAAACTACATCTATGCTATCTCAGTGAACAACGACCATCCAACAGCTCATCCATAGATTCATAAATGATGACTTGACTTAGCAGAGTGCTTATATTCTTGCCAAAGGGTAGAAATTGGAGTCTTTCATTCACAAACTTTTGCTCCAAGGTTGGACACAAGAACATAAACTGTAGCCTGCAAGAGATCATATGGCACCAAGTTTGATGTGAAATAATTAGGTGGACTGTGAAAATGCAGTCTTTACATCAGAATAAAATGAAACCCAATATCACATAGAACATCGTAGTTTATTTTAACAAGTGGATAGCACATGTTTATGGATCAAAATAGTCAATGCCGCCTACAAACTATCACACACCAAGGAAATATCATACGCTTCCTCAATGATTAATTAGAAACAAGTCAAGAATCAGATACCTTGTCTCGTATGCATAATCTGTTGTTGCCTAGTCTGCAGAATGTTATTCAAACAACCATAACCCTTCTTAGCCAGACAACAAATGTTTATCCAGGCTAAGAAAGTTTCAACTTCATCTATCACTTTTGAAAAGCCATTGAACCATGCCCTTGGGGATTGCTTCAAGTCATAAGTAGTTGTATTCAATTAACAGACCAATTACTCTGGATTTTCTTTATTTTAACTTCAGCTTGAACCATAACCATAAATTTCGCTTTTGGGATATTCTGAAAAAAGGAAAGTCTTGGAGACAGGTGATGCAAAGGGTATTGGCTTTATAGGAATGGTCCCATATCGAAAAGAATACAGAGGCCCTCACACAAATTACAAAAGGAGGATCTGTGCCAACCAACAAACACAAGAAACTATTTCCTCATTCTCACAAGGATCTCGTTTCTATGAAATGCCCAAAATGCATGGTATCATGCCCAAAGTAGATGCCATAATGCGGCGTGCGAAGAAGAAGAGAGTCATACCTCAACAGAAGAGAAAATCGCCGTGATGAGATGCCAGAGAGTCGCCTCTGATGAGGATGTCGAGATCTGGCCACTGCTTTCTGACGGAAGAACTAATAACTGGTGCGCGCCTGTGCTGTGATGGCAATGAGGTGGAGAGGAGAGGACTCAGAGGAGAGGTCTCGGGCTCTTGGCTGCGGGCCTGCGGCTGGGTAGGAAGATACCTAACTTTACACTTTAGGGTTTCAATTAGTTAATATATATAAACGGGTTGCGGGTTGATGGGTCGTGTAAACAGGTTGACCTGCCTAACCCGTTTATTAAACGGGTCAGCCGGGTTGGCGGGTTGGCATACCCCTAACACGAATCTGACCCGTTTAATAAACGGGTTAGGCGGGTCAACCCATTTACCACACAAACCCATTTAATCCAAACCCGGACCCGACTAAGAACCGGGTTGGCGGGTCATGTCAGATTTTGCCACCCCTAGTCAGCACCTTCTGCCTAGGCCCACTGCCACTCGACGATCCGGGCGGTCATTGATGGCGCAATTTGCAAAAAACCACCAAAACTCATAATCTATTTATAAAAAGCCATCAAACATTTGGATATTCCATGGGACTACTCGTGCCACGCTACCAAAACCGGGTTTTAATCATTTTGTTTAACTAAACTAAGGTCAACTTGATGGTTTTAAGACCAAGCATAGCTTCAAAAACAAATTTTGATTTCTTTACCAAAGACCACGAGGTGACAAAAAATGAGTTGTTCTATACCAAGAATAGATGAAAATATTAGTTTATACTTCGTTTTCAATGCATGTACACGGAATGGATTAATCTGAGGTTTAATATAATAATCCAAATGTCAGGTACGTTTTTGTAAATTATCAAAACTTTATCTTTTTAGAATGTGTTTTAATATATTGTAAACTTTTGTAAATTAATCAAAACTTTATCTTTTGAGAATGTGTTTGGCCACACTCAAAATTATAATAACAATATAATTTCATATTGTCCTATTGTTAATCAGGCCTAGGCCCTGACTAGTCGACCTTTTGAAAAAAATAGACAGAAGAGGAACCATGACCCGATCCGCTCTTCCAACTTTATCATTCAACCATCACAATTAATTAATCGGGTACAAATGTGACCCACTATTAAATTAATCCGGTTGAGACCAAAATGAAATCTTCTTCACATTATTTAATTGGCTTGGAAACGTAAAACCAAGGTAAAATTAACTTCACAAAAGGTTTAGCTACTCACAATCTAAAGATCTAGGGGGTTTGTGGGGAATTGGAATCGGGTTCGATACTGTTGACTGGTCCAACCCATGATCTGGTTCCAGATCTGACTATTAGGTGTAGGTTCATTGATGTCCAATATAGCAGGACACAATCCCTTTAGATTCCTCCCATATCCACTTAAGTAAAATTGACTGTACTGGTCAGGAATACCTCAAATAAGCCTTGGTCTAATTTGGTTCAGTATCCAACCCGAGCTAACATTATATGCCTATTGCTCTTTCTTGGTGGGTCCGCATGAGTTCTTTTCTGTTTGGATGTTGGTTACTTAATTTTAGGATCCGATTCTTCATGGGCCATGCTACCATCCAAGTCATACTACCTCCAGTTCATTGTCATCAAATTGATCGGGGCAGACCCAGACCCAGGAATTAAAGTGATGTGAAACTTCCACATGGCTCAATTAATATAGATCTTTATTCTAGTGATTGTGGACAGGCCAGAAACGATCCAAACAGCTGGTTGCTCGGCTTTGTTTGATTTGTATAAGAGCTTGTTTGAACTCGTAAAATAGGCTCCACAAGCCAAACACAACTTGTATAGACCAATGTTGTCAGTATGAGTGTGTATCGGTCGTATAGCCAGAAAATCGATATGATACTGACCTGAATTGGCTAATTTTTTTCATAAATATAAAAATAGTTTAAAATTATTTTTAATGGTTTTAACATGTGTCACATTCTGATTGACACATAATATTTTTAATTATTTTTTGACCGATTCAAAACGATACACTTATCGGTGCGATACACCTGAATTGTTGGCCAAACGATACAGGTCTGATTCGGAAACTAACAACATTGATATGGACTACCAAACATAACATGAACAAGGGGTGTTTGGCTCGTATAAGCTCATTACAAAGAGGGTATGCAATTCATGATCACTGGCTATGGTAATAAGAGTTGCTTGAGATCAATGCCAGAAATGTTGTTATTGGATTTTTCAGAAGAGAAAATCTCATAATATATTAATTAATATTTTCTTAGGAAGACATTTAGAAAATATAGTATATAAAAATCAAAGAAAACATCACGATAAAATCATGATATTTTATACGCACTTCTTTTTAGCATTCTATGGCTTTTGAAATAGTACGATAAGGTCATGATTTTTTTTTTCAATATCGGTGATATTGGTGACTATGGTTAAGATCCCCAACTTGCTAAGAGAAGACTTCAGTGTCGATTTCTACTGTTGCCTAAGAAAACTAGATCTTTTAAAACAAGCTATCTTGAGCTCGTCTTTGCAAGCTCAAACTCACCATGACCTTGGATTCGGTTCAGCTTGACCAAAACCACATTGGTTTTAACTTAAACAAGCAGAGCTTGAACAAACCAACCTCTGCTGGTTCAGCTCATTCAACAGCCCTTTTTCTGTGTGGGGGCTACCCTACACTGGTTTTTAGCTTAAACGAGCCGAGCTTGAACAAACCTGGTTCGGCTCATTCAACAGCCTTTTTTCTGTGTGGGAGCTACCCTACACTGGCTTTTAGCTTAAACGAGCCGAGCCTGAACAAACCAACCTCAGCTGGTTGGGTTCATTCAACAGCCTTTTTACTGTGTGGGGGTTACCCTACAATGGTTTTAGCTTAAACTAGCAGAGCTTGAACAAACCAACCTTAGTTCGGCTCGTCCAACAGCCCTTTTCTGTGAGGCTACCCTACAAATTGTGGTCCTGTGATTTTTGTTGGCGTCTATATGGAAAAGGACAAGGAAAGTTCACAAACGTGTTCATGTATATATCTAAGTAGGGATATGAAGGGATGTCCAATTAATCAGATATCTAATAGAATCCGAATCTGATTAGCCTGGTAAAGTAAATCGAATTTGATTAATAATTGGATTTGAGTTTGGTATGAGTAATTTCCTCTGGATTCAAATGCAATTCCGACTCCAACGGATTTTCTTACTCAATTACTTGTAAACTGTATCATATCGGCTAATCGGATCTGGATTCAGTATTGGTTTTCTCCATCCCCAATCAGATTAGGCTAAGATCCGATGAGGTGAGATTCAGCAATGCCTAGATCTGGACCCAATCCAATTAGGGATGCAAATGGGTCGGATCCAGGATGGAGGTTTTGAAATGATTGGCTGTTCCAAATCTGATTCGGATCTGACTCACCATGTATTTAGCTGTTCTGGATCTGACCCTTTTACATCCCTACTCACGGATGATATCTAGGGGTGTCAACAATTCGGGTTTACCCAGACCCGACCCGAACAAAACACTATAGGGTCCGGGTATGGTGATAAATAAGAAGACCCGATTAAGACCAGGGTCCGGACCCAAAGGTCCGATTAATATATGAACCCGGGTATAGTTTGTGAAATTTTATTCCAGACCTGGACCCAACCCGAGTTCTGATTAAGACCCACAATTTTTCAATGTAAAAATGATAAAAGATATGGTTTTACCAGGTCTGGTTCATGTAGTTCTGATCGGGTCTACGTATGATTTTCTTATAGTGGACCCAATTAAATCTGGGTCCGAACGTAATACCATACCCAAAAATCAGGTCCAAGTCTGATTCCACTGGATCCGAGCCAAACCCTGATATCAATCATTTTCCCTTTCCAATGTTGAAAGCCAAGTCCCAGTAGGGTCCAAGGGGCACAAGATGAAGGGATAAAGATTGAAGTTGAATATTGGTCCACATCTACCATTGAAGGTACATGAGTAATTAACGAAGGAAAGGGAATTAGCTACACATGTTCATTTCTGACCTACACCCTATAGGGCAGGGCATCCAATATATGGTTGGTAAATACAAAGAGATCTGCAATGTCCAAATTATCTTTTGGCATTTCTCATATTAGTAAGGGATATTGAAACGTTACCAAGTTTTTGAACTCCATTCTTGAATTTGCAGAGGAACTGGAGTTCATGAACTTGGTCACACGTTAGGCACAGCCCACAGGATTTACCCTTAAGTTATATAAAAGCAACACTAATCCCCAGCAATCTATTTAATTTGATTCCGTGGTGAGGTCCTAGTCTATTTCACGGATATTTCTGAATATTGTAAATATTCACTACAAGGATGGGCTCAATAGCGGCGATTCTTTTCCAGCAAAAAAAATCTCGCTACTATTGATAAAGCAATAACTGTGAGATTTTGAAAATATGTTTTTTTTATAGTGATATTACGTTACTAACACAATGAAAGTTTTTTTTGGTATTTTATATTATTCACATCTATATTTATAGATGTATGTATTTTCACCAAAAGACATTACAATTTTTAAAATATCATGAGATTTCCCTTGCTTAGATTTTCTGCAGAATTAGATTTGTAACATTGGTCCTTGTTTGTTTGGTCTGTAAGTTAAGTTATGGCTGTAGAGAGCACATGGGAAGGGAAGCAAACAAGAAAAAGCAGATGCTCGAATGATACTAAAATTTAGAAACACTAAAAAAAAGAGAAAACAATTGCAATAAAGTATCTAATCGAGGGAAACATATCCCATTATTTGAAATAGGATGGGTTTGGTCATACATTCAATCTTAACCATCCAGCTGAACCATTTAGCCACTGATTGGATGGCTATGATTGAATGTACATTTTTCAAATGATAGGATCCGTGTTCCTAATTGAGTGACCATCTTTTTTCTTTTTGTAAGCAAGGGTTAACCTGCCCACAAGAGCTCCTCACACTTGGCTGAGTGGGTCAGTTTAAAGCATTTCAAGTTCAGAGATATCATTAGTTCAATACCCAGAGTGTGCATCCTATGTTTCAATGCTGAAGCAGGGGGATAGTCTTAGGTGGAGTACCCGAAGGTCTTACATCAATGAGAGGTGGTTGGTGAAGAGATAGTTGAGGTATCTAAAGGGGGTGTGCCCATGAATCCATCGGCAACAGCCTTTCACAGGTGGTTTCCTTTATTACGGTGGCATTGTACTCTCCGGTAGGTAACCAGAGGCCACCCAGTGTGCAGTTGGTGATGGGGTTTTTCTCTTGGATTATCTAAGAGAGAGAGAGAGTAGGGAATAACCCGCGAAACTCGAAAATGCGACCTTACCAACACAATTGAGTAGCTACTTACATATACAATTAACAGCAGAAAATACGCAACAATGCGTTGATCATTTCCTATGTATATAAAATTAACAGCAGCAGATATGCAACAATGTGTTCATACATCTTTCTCGAACCTGCAGACCCTCTTCCTGTTTATTTTGATGGCAGAAAGATAATAAAAATATCTTTTATTTTATGATAAGTAGGAATTTGCTTTTAATATTGCTTTGCAATGATAAAAAAAGGACTGGCTTACAGAGCATCAAATTTATTGGTTAACTTGCATAAAGTGTACCACGTTTGAGAGAGAAAGTTTGTCCACTATCCTTGTTTCATTGGAATTTGCTTCTCCCCACTTTGCTTCTATTTTCCTCACCTGGCATTGGTTATTTCTGGTTTCGCTCATAGTTACTTAGGATGCCGTGCATCCAGTCATTGAACACGGATACCATCATTTGAAAATAGGATGGGTTTCACCACCGAGGAGGTACCCCCATGTGGTAAGCGAGGTCCTGTGCCAAGTTGAAGGCCCAGGTTCGAATCCTCTGCCATCCTATTTCAAATGATGAGAGGCGTGTCCTGGCTGAATATGTTGTAGAGAAATTAAGATAACAAAAAATATGCGGAAGCAATATAGGATCTAACAAAGGCACAATCAAATCACAACACAAGGGTTTACGTGGTTCGGTCAATACGACCTACATTCACGGGACACAGAGAGAATAATCCACTATAATGAAAGTAGAAAGTACAACGTCCAATAGCTTGCCCAAAGCTAAAGATAATAACAACAAAGAAATCACAAGAAGAAATGAATACAAGATGACCTCTTGAGTGCACAACCCGAGTCAAAGCCCACACCACAACCAACACCTCTATCTGAGGATCAATGCGTGGTGACGAACCTTCTTCCTTCCTTTTCTTCTTTCTACTCTCTCTCTCTTACTTCTCTCTCTGCACACTGCACACAGCCACTCTACCCTTCTTCCTCCAGCACACAGCCTTTGCACCCCTATTTATAGATGGCATAGAGTCTTCTAGATATGAGCCTTCTAGACTCATTCTAGAAACCGAAGGTTTTTAACCCTTCAACTTCCTGCATTAATGGGAGTTAGGTGGCTATTCCACTTCCCCACATCATTAATGTGGGATAGGGCTGGATCCAACAATCTTCCTCTTCAGCCCAAGGGGATACTCCAATTCAATTAATCAACTGAAGTTCTTGTCGGCCAGTTGCTGACATGTATTTTGTTTCTTCATCGGTAAGGCCTTTGTCAGCATATCTGCACCATTATCATTTGTGGAGATCTTTGCAAGATGAAGCAAATTTTTCTCAAACACATCTCAGATTCAATGGTACTTGATATCTATATGCTTTGACTTTGAGTGAAAACTCAGATTCTTGGCGAGATGAATGACACTCTGACTGTCGCAGTACATCAAGTACTTGTCTTGCTCAAAACCCAACTTCATCAAGAATCTTTTCATCCACAACATCTCTTTGCAAGCTTTTGTAAGAGCAATGTACTCTGCCTCAGTAGTAGACGAAGCAATACACCTTTGCAATTTTGACTGCCATGACACAGCTCCCCCTGCAAAAGTGAGTACAAAACCAGATGTGGACTTACTCGTATCAATATCTCCAGCCATATCTGCATCTGTGTAACGTGTCAAGACAGGTGATCGACCACCAAAGCTTAAACAAACTTTGGAGCTCCCTCTGAGATATCTAAAGATTCACTTTACTGCTGCCCAATGCTCTTTTCTTGGATTTGCAAGGAATCTACTAGCAACACCTACTGCATATGCGATGTCTGGTCTCGTACATACCATCGCGTACGTCAAGCTTCCGACTGCTGAAGCATAAGGAACTTTCTTCATTTTCTCCTTCTCCTCGTCACTTAATGGACTCTGCTCCGAGTTCAGCTTAAAGTGACCTTCAAAAGGAGAACCAACTAGCTTTGCATTGTTCATACTGAACCTGTCCAACACCTTCTCGATGTATTTCTCCTGTGATAACCATATCTTCTTGGTTTTTCTATCACGAGATATCTGCATGCCCAATATTTCCTTTGCTGGCTCTATGTCCTTCATTGCAAAGGTCTTACTCAGGTTTTTCTTAAACCTGTCAATTATAGACATATCTTTTCCAAGGATAAGCATATCATCAACATATAACAAGAGAATAATAAAATTCTCACCGAACCATTTCATATAGACACAATGATCTGCAGCCGATCTATTGTATCCATTTTTAGCCATAAATGAATCAAATTTCTTGTACCACTGTCTTGGAGCTTGCTTCAGCCCATACAAGCTCTTTTTCAACTTGCATACAAGATTTTCTTTACCTTGGACTTTAAAGCCTTCTGATTGCTCCATGTATATCTCCTCCTCCAAATCACCATGGAGGAAAGCAGTCTTCACATCTAGCTGCTCAATCTCCAAGTCCAGGCTAGCAACAATACCTAGAGCAACACGAATAGAAGGCATTTTAACAATAAGAGAGAAAATCTATTCAAAGTCAATACCTTGCTTTTGACCAAAGTCTTTCACAACCAATCTAACTTTGTACTTTAGTTGAGAACATTGTTCTTAAGTCTTCAACCTGAAAACCCACTTGTTCTTCAAGGCCTTTCTGCCTTTTGGTAGTTCCACCAAATCATAAGTGTGGTTCTTCTGCAATGCATCCATCTCATCGTGCATAACTATTAGCCATTGCTCTTTCTGCTCACACTCTCGTGCTTCCTGGTAACTCTCTGGTTCACCTGCATCAGTAAGCATCACATACTCATGTGGAGAATACCTTCTGAAAGGTTGTGACTCTCTGGAAAATCTTCTCATTGGGGTTCTGGAAGAGGTTGTTCTCTAACTTCTTTCTGCTCAACATGGCTTGCAGGTAAATCAACATTTGCCTCTGCATCATCTTCCTGCATTGTTCTTCCTTCAACTTGTGCCATTGAAGAAGTAACTAGATCTAAGTGGATAGATCCACCTATAGAAGTCTGAATTGACACCTCTTTCTTGATATCTTCAAGTGTCTGGTTTTCAAAGAATACCACGTCTTTGGATCTGAATACCTTCTGCTTCTCTAAATCCCATAGCCTGTAGCCGAATTCGGCATCACCATATCCCAGAAAAATGCATTGCCTCATCTTATCATCAAGCTTTGACCTCTTCTCCTTGGGGATATGTGCAAATGCCCTGCATCCAAATACCCTCAGGTGCTTGTAAGACACATCCTTTCCTGACCATACCCTATCTACAACATCATTTGCTAAGGCGTGAGCAGGAGACAAGTTGATCACATCAAGTGTTGTCCTTAAGACCTCACCCCAGAATTTCTTTTGCAGCTTGGACTGTGCAAGCATACACCTGATTCTTTCTGCAATTGTACGATTCATACTTTCTACAATTGCATTGTGTTGTGGGGTACCTGAAACTATCAACTCATGGCGAATTCCATGAATTTTACAATATTCATAGAATGAACCTGTGTACTCGCCACCATTATCTGACCTGATGCATTTAAGTTGTTTTCTTGTTTCTCTCTCAAAAATAGCATGGAATTGCTTGAATACATCAAGAACCTGGTCTTTGGTTTTCAGAGGGTATGCCCAAACCTTCCTGGAGAAGTCATCTATAAAAGTAACAAAATAAAGTGCACCATTGAAAGTTTTCATATCAGTAAAACCATTAACAATTTTTGTTCTCAGAGGACTACAAACATCAGTATAAACTCGCTCCAGAATGTAAGATTTTCTATGAAAGGCATTTCTAACAAAGGATACTCTATGTTGCTTACCAGCTAAGCAATGAACACACAGGTTTAGACGTGTACCTTTTAACTCTAGGAGTTGCTCCCTCTTAGCAAGAATCTGCAAGCCCTTCTCACTCATGTGACCTAATCGACTGTGCCACAAATCAATAGAAGAGTCCTCAGTTGTATTCAACTGTCCCTTGCATACCTTGCCTTGCATCTTATAAAGAGTACAACATCTTTTTCCTCTTGCCTGAACCAATGACCCGTTGCTGAGTTTCCACTGTCCTTAGCTAAAAACATTGTTTCTGCCCTCTTCATCAAGCTTTCCTACTGAAAGCAAATTCAACATCAAGTCTGGAACATGTCTGACATCCTTGAGCACCAACATGTACCCAAGACTGGTCTGAAGATGAATATCTCCAATACTTACAATTTCTGACGTTTCTGTGTTTTCCATTCGGACAACACCAAAATTACCGGTCCTGTATGTACTGAAATATTCTCTCTGTGGTGTGACATGGTACGAGGCTCCTGTGTCTATGACCCAATCTATATCCTGACATACACAGATACATGGATTATTAGTAGTAGACAAAATCACAAGCTCACCTTCAACTGTGGCTGTGGTATCTTCTTTGGTTTCTGATGATTCTGTCTCTTTCTCTTTTTTCTGATTTTTCTTTGGCTCTTTGCACTAATTCTGGAAGTGCCATTTTTTTCCACAATTGTAGCAAGTGATGTCCTTCCTTGACCTGGACTTGCTCCTATATCTGCGGTCATTTTTCCTGTCCTTTGACCGACCCCTGCCTTTGGATGAACTCACCATCAATTCTTCACCAGAATCCTCATTCGGTGATGGTCTTCTCCTAATTTCATTGAAAATGAGCGTACCTGTGACCTCTTCTATATCCAATGTTTCTTTTCCATAAATTATGGTTGTCACAAGATGCTCATACGATGGTGACAATGAGATTAGTAACAACAAAGCTTTATCCTCATCTTCAAGTTTAACATTTAGACTAAACAGACCAGCAATAATCTTATTAAACACACTAAGATGGTCAAGAATGAAAGTACCTTCCTTCATACGAAGACTATAAAGTTGTTTCTTGAGGTGTAACTTGTTGGACAAGTTATTGGTCATATAGAGGCTCTCTAGCCACAACCACAATCCCGCTGTTGTCCTCTCTTCCATCACGTTACACATGACTTCATCTGATAGACACAACTCAATCACACCAGCAGCCCTCAAGTCAAGATCATCTCATTCATCATCGGTCATGCTTTCTGGCTTATTCGCTTCCCCGCAAGAGCCTTGTGCAACCCTTGTTGTGCAAGTAGAGCTTTCACCCTTCTTTACCATAAGGAAAAGTTTCATTTGTCATTAAACCTCTGCACCTCAAACTTAGAGCTAACTGACTTAAAAGACATGATTTTTCACATACCATTTGTAGAGAAATTAAGATAACAAAAAATATGCGGAAGCAATATAGGATCTAACAAAGGCACAATCAAATCACAACACAAGGGTTTACGTGGTTCGGTCAACATGACCTATATTCATGTGGCACAAAGAAAATAATCCACTATAATGAAAGTATAGAGTACAATGTAGAGAGTACAACGTCCAATAACTTGCCCAAAGCTAAAGATAATAACAACAAAGAAATCACAAGAAGAAATAAATATAAGATGACCTCTTGTGTGCACAACCCGAGTCAAAACCTACACCACAACCAACACCTCTATCTGAGGATCAATGTGCGGTGACGAACCTTCTTCCTTCATTTTCTTCTTTCTACTCTCTCTCTTACTTCTTCTCTCTCTGCATACTGCACACAGTCACTCTACCCTTCTCCCTCCAGCACACAGCCTCTACACCCTTATTTATAAATGACATAGAGTCTTCTAGATATGAGACTTCTAAACTTATTCTAGAAACCAAAGGTTTTTAACCCTTCAACTTTCTGCATTAATGAGAGTTAGATGGCTATTTCACTTCCCTACGTCATTAATGATAGATAGGGCTGAACCCAACATACTGATCAAAATCTCAAGTTACCGGTCTCTTAATTCATACCATCAAATAAAAACTTTGCTTTTGTGATTGAGCACAAACGTTGTTGACTTTGGCCTGCTGTCTAGATGCATCAGTTGGAGGGCTAGCGTGAGATCTTTTACTATTGGCATGTTTGTCACTGCACGAAATGCAGAAACCCGGTATCCAAACAAAGCTCAGTCAAAAAAATCTAGAGAGAGACCCCAGCATCAGCAAGCAAAGCGAGCGGTGACGTAGTCACATTCTTTTCTTTCCTATTTATTCCACAAGACCTCACCACCACAAAATTAGGAACAAAAGGAAACCAAAAATGAGCGGTGGCGCTGCTGCTGGTGGTGGTGGGCGCAGTGCTATCTTCATCCCCATCAAACTCTTCTTCCTCCTATTCTTTCTCTTTTCTCTCCCAACAGCACTAACCCAACAGCCATCAACACCCATCCGTCAGAACCTTGAAATTAGCATTGGCATAGGTATCGGTGGTGGCGGTGGCGGTGGCGAATGTGGATGCGTTCCTGTCCCGCTCCCATTACCACCACCCCCTCCTCCTCCCCCTGCCTGTCAACCGCCGCCACCGCCACCACCTCCTCCACCTCCACCGCCTCCACAACCTGAATTTATTTCTCCACTGCTACTTGAAGCCGTCCAGGTGATCCAGAGGTTGAAAACCTACGTGACCTCCGACCCCAATAACATAACGGAGACGTGGGTGGGCAACAACCCCTGCAAATACAAGGGCTTCTTCTGCGCGATCCCTCCCGGCGAGAAAAAGGACCGCGCCGTCGCCTCCATCGACTTCAACCACTACAATATAGAGTTCAAGCCTGGGGCCCTCGACGAGATCGTCTGCCTCAAGGACATCGCCATCTTCCACGCCAACTCCAACCGCTTCAGGGGCACCATCCCCGCGATCCTCACCAAGCTCAGGTACCTCTACGAGCTCGACCTCAGCAACAACCTCCTCGACGGCCCCTTCCCCACCTTGCCCGCCTCCATTCCCCAACTCAGCTACTTCGACATCCGTTTCAACAGTTTCTCTGGCGCCGTCCCGGCCTCCATTTTCAACCAGCCGCTCGACGTCTTCTTCCTCAACAACCAACAAAGCGACGCCTTTTGCGGCCCCATTCCCGACAACCTCGGCAACTCCCCGGTCGCCGCCCTCAACCTCGCCAACAATAAGTTCACCGGGTAATTGAAACCGGTTTTCTTTTATCCATTGGCTATCAATCTAACTTTAAACTCGAATGACCGATGATTCAAGTGATTGTTTTTTCTTTTTCTTTACGGAACAGCAACATTCCGGCGACCATAAAGAACATGTCGAAGACGTTGATCCAGGTGCTGTTCCTGAACAACCAGCTCTCCGGCTGCCTCCGGCAGGAGATCGGCTACCTGAATAAGGCGACGGTGTTCGACGCCGGCGGCAACAAACTGACGGGGCCGATCCCACTGTCCTTTGGGTGCCTTGCGAAGGTGGAGGAGCTCAACTTGGCGCAGAACCAGCTGTACGGCGAGATCCCCGAGGCGGTGTGCGAGCTGCCGCGCCTGGCCAACCTGTCCCTTTCCGACAACTACTTCACGTGGGAGGGCCCCGCCTGCCGGCGCCTGGCCGAGCGCGGCCTCCTCGACGACCGGTGGAACTGCATTCCCGGCCGTCCCAACCAGCGGCCGCCGGAGGAGTGCAAGGCCTTCCAGTGCAAGCCCAAGCGTTGCCCCGATTCCCCCTTCGCGTGCACCTACAAGCTGCCCTGCGTCCTCCCCAACCCCTTGCTCCACCCCAGCCCCAGAATTACCACCTAGCCCCTTTACGATTCTTTCCTCAAACTCATTGCCACGTTGTTATCTTAAGTGTAAGTTATGTTAGATTGTAAGGGTAGTTTGGTCATTACCGTTTCGCACTTCAACTCAAAACCCCCTTGACATCAGGCTGGATTTGAACCTGAGACTTCTTGGTTAGGATAAAAGATGGTACAACTCTACCTACCCAACTGTGTTATTTTTCATAACAGAAGTTCCCTGCTGAACCGGCTAATCTCCGGGTGGGATCCATCCGTGTTATCGTGTAGTATTTTGTAGTTTATAACATTTTTGTGTTTTTCGGGTGTGGACCCATTTCGGGTCATGGGTCGGACATGGCAGGCTGTAGTCGTCGGCCTGGGTTGGTTTGGATGTGTGATCCTACTATATGTCCAATTATGTATTAATTGGGTGGATTTGCAAGTGATTATCTTATTACTTAAGGGATAAATTAACCTTGAACTTTGATGTGTTTACTCTGAATTTATTTTTATGAATTTTTGTATCTTTTGATGACAAAGAAATCTGCCTAGAAACAAGGCTCACTGGTCTTACTTAGCCCCCAAAGGCGAGTCCGGATCGGGTGCAATCACATGGCACAAAATTTATGCATTAAGCACCAGATTGCCTTCCATCAGGCCTTTGACCCTACAACTGACAGGCCGATGCTCAGAAGATCAAATATTTGTGCAATCATATTGCACCTGATCTTTTCATCACAAAGGCATATTAATCCTAGTAAAATATTTGGTCTTACGTCCCATTTTCATAAAATGTGGCAAAAGTTTTAATGTTGCAAAGACAGATAAGTAGGGCTGTGAAACAAGCTAAGCTGCTCGTGGCTTGGCTTATGTTCGGATCTCTTAAAGGGCTCGTTCAAACTCGTAAAATAGGTTTGGAAAGCTCAATATGAACAATAGGTACTCGACTTAGCTCAGCTCGTATAAGCTTGTTAGGTATTCAAAAATATATTTTACATGTAATTTTTTGCAATTCTATTTCTTCGAGCTTCAAACCAAAGTATATCTTCTACAAACAAGCCAGCTCGAATTCTGACTCGTTTAACAAACTCGATTGGACTGGCCACAAAAATGAGCCAAGCTTGAACATTTCATGCTCAGCTCGTTTACTAGCCCTACAGATAAGGCATGAAATTCACATTAGTTGGATAAACCCAAAGTCAAACTATAAATAAACCAATAAATTTTTTTATGGCCAAGAACCTAAAAACATGGGTCATAGAATGGGCCCACCTCACTATGAAGTAAATCCTTGGCAGTCCACCACCTCCATGCCTTAAGAGGACTCGCAGTAAAAGCAATGGACGTCCTGGAAGCAAAGAGGTTTGATCTGGACTCCCCTGTTTGGAAATTGCCAGTTGATGGCAGCTAAGAATGTAGTTACTAATTCTCTAAAATTTGTGGTTTTTATCAAATCCACATGGTTGTTCGGGATAAGTGAAACATTTTAGTTGGGGTTTTACCACTTTCACTTGTGCAGCTGTTTTGGAGCGCAGTTGAAAAGCTGATATTAATACTGAAAGAGTATTAGGAAGGTCGTCAAAGCAATCATCGATGTGGAAACTGATATAGTATTTGTTATCTACCACCTCATGTAGGTGAGAAGTGCAATGTGGAACTGGAGGTTTCAAATGCCACCCCACTTCCATCATTTCATGCTCTCTGCACAACTGCATCCATCCCAAACTACTTTGGTGCTGGGTATTCCCTACTTTCCACTCCGGCTACCTCCGACGGTTAGTTTCCAAACAGGGGCCTTATACACATCCTTGCTATTCAGGTATGCTCAACCCACAAAGGGCATGAAATATTTAAAATTTTGCCCAAAGAAAAAAGAAGAAGCCATGATTGAAATTGTGAAAAAAAGACAAAAATGAATTTGAGAAAATCTACATAAAATTTATACATGCTCAGTTTAATTTGAAGAAAAACCGAGATCAAGGAATATTATTCCTTACTCAAAAATTGATGATACAACTGAGCATAGCCGATATATATATATATATATATATATATATATATATATATATATATATATATACAACAAATAAAGATAAACCGACGTCCTTAATAAACGACCTTTTCCTTGAACGGACTCTTAACAATCCTTATCCTTATCATTGCAAAGTCGGTGAACTCTTTGAAGGCTAATAGACGTGAGAGAGTCCTTGCTGGTAATCAAGGATAACCATATCCTTGATAGATCATGTAAATCTTTTACTCCCCTTCAAGTTGGGGCGTGGGGATTGAGAACACCCAACTTGGACTTGAGACGACAGAAATGTTGGGGGGCTAGCGTTTTAGTAAAAAGGTCTACAAGCTGACAATGGGAAGGAGTAAATCGCGTTGCAATGAGACCACTTTGAATTTTTTCATATGCACGATATGATATATATATATTACTGAAAATGATCACAGTTTTGGCGACCGTCAAGTAGACCTTACTGAAAAATCGACGATACAAATGAGCATAGCCGATGCATATATATAGAAAAAATACAACGAATAAAGATAAACTGACGTCATATAAACGACCTCTTCCTTTGCCGGGACTCTTAACAATCCTTATCCTTATCATTGCAAAGTCGGTGGACTCTTTGCAGGCTAATAGACGTGAGAGAGTCCTTGCCCGTAGATCATATAAATCTTTTATAATTTATAAAATGAGGTTAAAAAGATGGACATATATGAGAATTTTCTTTCAAATCAAGTGAGTTTCTTTAAAGTATATTTCTTCTATGAAAATATTGGTGTTCTAAATGTTTCTCAAAAGAACAAGTTTTTTGCTCACAGTTTGAAAAGGATTCAGCTCCCCCCAACCCCTTTTTTCCTTTCTTTACAAAGTTTCATTAAAATGGATGTGTATTAAGCAGAGTTTAGATAATTATGGGTAAACCTCATGATTAGTGAAGTTGACATGAGTCTCGATGATGATGACGACATAGCATGTTAGCCCTGTGCATCATATGTAAAAATTGAAGATAAGGTTTTAAATATATTTGGGTATTATTCAGTGTTTCATCTTGGGGAATATATATGGGTCCAGTGAGCAAGCTAGTAAACCCGTGTCCAAATTTCACAAGCCTAGACTTGAGTAAGTCGTGTTCGAGCTTTTTTGGATCTAACCTAAGTCGGACCCACTTGCAGCTAACTTAGCAATGCTTTGGAAAAGGACTCAACGGGTCCAGTACTGGCTAAGTTGTCCAGGCTTGTGATCTACAACGAATCCATGAAGCAAAATGAATGATTTAGTTACTGCAGAAAGTTGCCAACTTATGGTGACAGAGACGGAGTTTTCTTTGGAAAGTAACACGCCCTTGAGAATCTACCTTCACATGGGATTTGTCCTGTGGTTAAATTCCTTTCTTCTTGTACTTATTCGGAAACTTCTAATTTTTTCACTTTTCCCATATTCAATTATCTTTCATCACTTTTTTCTTACTTTTTTTCTATTCCAAACTGCCTATTGAGTCGTTGAATTTACATAAGTTGCCATTATGGGCTATTAATGCTTCCATGTTTTCCTATTTATCACTGTCAAAAATTTGTATTTTCCATACTGTTTTTTTTTAAGGCAAGCTGGGGTCAGGCCGAAGCAGATCAGGTCATGCTGAATATGAGCTTTTTTTTTTGCTCATGCCAACATCGTGGCCGTCCGTTTTGTATTTTAAAAAGTCAACAGAACAGTTATATGCTACGTGGCATTCATCCAAAATGCAAACAGACAGGGCGACGATGTTGGCATAACCAAAAAGCTCATGTTCAGCATGACCTGATTGCTTTTGGGTTAGGCAAACCACCACCAGTTATTATTCAACGTATCATTGGGTTTTGAACATGCAAAGTCCCACCACAAGGAGACGTGCACTGACAGCTCCTACCAACAACGCGAAACCGGTTGGTTAGTCCTTACTGATTTTAGGAACACCAAAACTGTAGAAGGTTTCTTGATCTTTGGCAGCAGTGCAATCATGCATTTGAGTGATTTTAGGAACCCCACAAACGGGAAACTGAAATATGTTTATAAACCAAATATGTTTGCTGGTATGAATCAAGATTTTCATTTTTTTTTTTTGCAAATTTAACCCTGCAGACGCATTCGGCATGATCCATTTGCTAGGAATCAACTGTTGGATCATAATGGAATCAAGAAATACCGATTTTTTATGCTTGAACATTTATGAAAATTCCAAGGCACCGTTTTTCAGCCCTTAAAAGATCCTTCTTATACATCTTAGTTGGATGATCCAAGAGTTTCTTTCTATAAAACCAAGCATCTAGATCACGTTAGTATGATGAAATTTTCAAAAAAAATAGAAGAACCTATGAAAAACTTGGTTCATACAAATAAATATATTTGATTGGTAAACATATTTCAGTTAACCCCCCACCCCCTAGTTCTACCAAGTGGTGTTAAAAAATACCCTGGTTCTACCAAGGGAGGTATTCAAATGCACCTTAATGTCCCTTTTTTTCAATGATCTCATTATCAATGAGTATCAGCCTGTATCGATCAATACATATGGTATCCGAAAAAAAATAGATAAGCTTCACAACTAAATTGGCTATCTTTTAATAAATGTAAAAGGACTTAAAATTATTTTTTAATATTATTTTAATGGCCTTAACACATGTCTCATTCTGATTGACACGTAATATTTTTTAATTAGTCTTTGGCTGATTCAGAATGATTCACTTGAGTATCGGTATCGGCCGATTCACCTGAATCGTTGGCCAAACGATACAGGGTTGATACCGATATACTGACAACATTGCTTCTGTTCTTTTTTTTTTTTTTGCCGAGAAAGGAAAACTGCTGATCTTCCCTACACAGAAATATTTATGGCTTCATTTTATTTTAAGACCTGATTGCTGATTGCTGATGGCTTCAAGTTCCCTCAGTGCTTGCTCCCCAAGTAGGACCTGATTGGTTTGCCAATAAGGTCTCTTGAGCCTTCTCAACTTGTCAAGCTCAAAGATGTAAGTGGTATGGCCCAAGATATCCCCTTTGATATCTCTGATTTGGATGCACAAAGCGACCCTAATACAGCCAAAATGACAAACCACTAAATTGAACAATTGTTTGTTTCACCAAACAACCAATAAAAATGAATAAAATTTCACTGCAAAGTATGTGAACAAGAGGAAACTGGACTGCATTTATGTCCTTTAGTAGGACACAGCTGTGGCCTTCTAGGGGGAAGTAGCCAAAGGGTTCACGAGTGAGAAACAAACACAGAGAAATAAATAGATGCCAGTGTTACTTATTAGATGCAGGGTAAAGA
Organism: Nuphar pumila; assembly: GCF_984573655.1. NCBI lineage: Eukaryota > Viridiplantae > Streptophyta > Magnoliopsida > Nymphaeales > Nymphaeaceae > Nuphar > Nuphar pumila. The sequence continues at coordinate 134,188,977 of NC_143253.1, forward strand.
TGGACAAGGTCACAAGACTTGATTGGGTCTTGTGGGATCAATAATGCACCTTAGATGCTGCCCTCTACCCTTTTGTAATCCAACCACATCTACTTGATCTTTATTTTTTGCAAGTGAGACATTATATGCCAAAGGGCTCATTTTGACTATCACTGCATGATACCTAAAGCCAGCCATGCATGTATGGTGAAAATGGAAATATGACAAACTCAGAAAAAAGGCAGGCTTCAAGTGTTATCATGCCATGTGAACTTACTTTTAATAATTAAAAAATCATGTACCCCAAGATTGCGACTCAATATCCTCCTTTGGACAATGTTTGCAGATTTAGAAATCAAACAGTAGCTACTGTATAAGCAGCACGCGTATTGTTTTAGCTCTAAAATTGGATGGAAAACTTTATTGGAGATGCAAGATATTTTCAAACACTTACGCTTCGTTTGTTTCATGCAACTTACATGGGAAAGTGCTGAGCTGACAACCCTGATGTAATATTTTTTTCACCATAAAACGAAACAAACATCAAATCATCATGGCTACTCTTTTTCCTGCTCACTAGGGACAGTTTTCAGCTGGCTTTGATCTTTTTTTTTTTTCAAAGGCAAGCTGGGGTTAGGATAAGGGGTTCTGATTTATATAATTTTAAATATTTGAATACATGAGTGGGAGTCTGACAATTAAAGGAAAAGGGGTTCTGATTTATAAAGACAACTTTCTTGCCAGTTTCTGGAAAGGGTTCTTTCCTTGTCTCTTGTCTCTTGTCTCTTGTCTCTTGTCTCTTGCCTCTTGTCTTGTGTTTCTACCAAGTGCATGAGTAGTTGGAAGTTAAAGCCCATAGCATATGGGTAAAGTTTTTAGGGGCTAAAAAACACTAAATTAAAAATTCCAAAAATAATCTTCAAATTTTGCTAACTACTGGTCACAAGGGCTCCACCTTCCTAGCTTAGGGCGACCATCGATTGTCACCTGACATGGGATGATCATGGTTCGAAACCTATGGGGTATTCTTTAGTACAGGATTGAAGCTGGGTGTACCCCCTGGTGGCCAGGGGACTTCAAGAGTTTTTTTTTTATAGGCCGGCTAGGTTTAGGCAGACCCCCACCAGTTACACAACATACTATTGGGTTTTGAACTTGGACTTCAAGAGTTGGCCTATACAAAACTGCTATTTCCACCTGTCAACTGCTATCTGCATTCAGTATTTACTTTTTCTTGTACAATCTTTTTGGCAAAATATAGCTCTGTTTTGTTAGCATGTTTCCCTTGGCTGGTATTAAGCTATATTTTAGTTAGAGGCCTAATAAAGATTCTTCCTTCAACAGCATAATAGTTTTAACTTGCCAAACACTTCTACTAGATTGTCTTCTGATGGCACAGAGTTTACAGTTTGAAAGAGGGGGCAATTGGCTTAAAGAGGGTGAACTTCTGCAGTCACTGATAGGGGGACCAATCCAGAGAGGTAACTTCACAAAAAAAAAAAATGTGTGCATCAAGAAAAGAAGAAATCGTATGGGAATTGAAGAACCGAACATGGGACAAGAAAAAGGCAACAAGCATAGTCCTTCCATTGCCTATGGTCTCCAAAGTTGATTTAGGCAGACATATCACCATCATTCATAATGTTTCTTCTTTTTCTTTCAAGCAGTTGGAGAGATTATCAAATAAGTGAAAATAAGTTTGATTGAAATATTACAAAAATTGTTTAAAAACTGTTAAGATAATAAAATGATGGCCATACTTCTAAGGTCATGTTGGCCTCCCCCTGAGACGGACTCGAAGTGATGTGTCGCTGTGACATAGCCTGGAGGCCTCTTCCTCCCTATGTAATTCCAATTTCCATGTAATGGCAATTTCTTGCTATTCTTATTTTTCCTTTTTGTTTTTCCTTGAGATATGATCATTAGTTTTTCCCCTTATACAAGATTTTCATCAAGCATGAAACTTATGCATGCGTGTGTTGGCGCAAGGTCTTCCTACTAGGAGTGTAAACGGGTTGGGTTTGATTCGGACCCAGGTGAAACCAGACCCAGACTTGATTTGAGATAGTGGTATTGAGTATTGATCTGGGTCCAAAATCAGACCCACCATAAAAGAAACCATACCCGGATCCTTTAAGGATTACATGAACCGACCATACCCAGTAAGTTTATATTTTTTTATCCTTTTTACATTGAAAATTTGTGGATCTTAGTTGGAACTTGGGTCAGGTCTGAGTTTGGTATGAAAGTTCACAAACCATACCCGGCTCCATATATTAATCGGACCCTTCGGGTTCGACTCAGATTCTATTTGAACCTTCTTATTTATCACCAAACCCTGACCTTATAGGGTTTGATACGGGTCTGGTCCGGGTCAAACCTGACCCCTTGACACCCTAGGACAAATCTTAATTGCCAACTAAACCACCACCCATGCAATGAAGTAAAACTCTCTCTCTTTCTCTCTCAATGTTTCCATGTATCTTGGATACAAAGTCACTCTTTGAAAACTTTTAGCAACTTCCATTTTGTCATGAGACAAATAACCAAATACATGGATTAATGTTGTCCCAAATTAATGCCAAGATTATCTTGGGATATTCATGTAAAGTTACCATCACTAAATGCATCCAACTTCAAAAACCCTATCATATATATTTTGGAGTCACAGAAAAAGCATTAAACAAGACATAGCAGTTGAACTTTTAAGGCATGTTAAACTTGAGATTTTTTTTAGGAAGAGTGCCTATTTTGTGAAGATGGGAAGGTTTGATGACTCTATATATTTGAGGTAGACTAACATGACTGGTGTTCAATATTTCTTTATGACTGGGCAAGGATATCTCACTGAGGGGAAAATATACATCACCTGGGTTCTTTATTGTTTAGAAACATGACTGGGTTGCTGTACTATGATGCGAAAGGTCAATATGTTAGATATCTCGTTGAAAATTGTTATGCTTATTGTACGAACGGCATTTGGACTTGTAAGGCTATTATTTTTTTATTTCTCTCTGTCCATGTCAGCTTAAAGCTCCCAAGGCTTACCCCTCGACCCCAGGGAGTCACCAAGCTTCTGCTTACGCAGGGGGTGACGCCCATGGGATTTGAACCTAGACTGCCTGTCAAACGGTCTAGTTCCCATCCCACTACGCCAAGCCCCTTGGGTCTACTTGTAAGGCTATTCTTGTTATCGTATACATGGGATCTTGTAATTCCTAGATATTCAGAGATGAGTGTTGTTGGTTCGGTCAGGTATTTTGGCCGGACCAGCCTGATCCAGGCCATGTTCAGGCACGCCAAAGCCTATCTTTGACCTAAATCAGGTTCGTGCCGAGCCTTAGTCTTATTGGACTGGTTTCAAATGGGTCAAGTTGGACACTTCAGAACAGGGCTGGGCTCCTCTGGGTTCTGATTTTGCCTCTACCAATAACTCAGCTAGTTTACTAATTATGGGGTGTCAAGCCCCACTCTTATCAATCTCGAACTACACAAGGCAGCCCAAACCCAACCCATTCCGAGTTCTGCACCCCTACTCACTAGATACTCGAGCAGATGTCCACTGCAGTATTTTGCTGAATGATCTTGATCATGGCATGATCCCAATGATATCAGTATATATCGTTATTGGCCCTAGATCGAGTTTCAAAACTATTCAAGGAATCAGCCAATTTCGATTATGACCTGAATCGATCCGAATCGGCCAGTGTCCAATCAAGGGGTGACACATGTTAGTAAAATATTAAAATAATATACAAATTATTAGAAACTATTTTTGACAAATTTTAAGCATGTTTTGAAAAAATAAGCCGAATCAACCCTTGTTTCCCTTGGGCCAATTCACAATGGTATTGACAACATTGCATGATGCTATTGGTTCTTGGGAGTTGGCAGTAGCTGGGACAAGCACAGAGGCCTTGATTTGATTTGAACTACTATTTAAGTTTTCACAAGGAGTTCAGTTACAAGCGTAAATGAATTTGTCACAACAGCGTAGAAAATGAGTACGTGTTTTTTCTCCCTGAGCATTATTACAAGGAGAGAGAGAGAGAGAGAGAGAGAGAGAGAGAGAGAGAGAGAGAGAGAGAGAGAGAGAGAGAGAGTGTTACCTCTTTAGAAGCCTTAAAGTTATTTCATCAGAAAGTGCATGAAAAGTGTTTCAAAGTCTACACGATTGAATATTTGGTGTCGGTAGCAGTTTTATTAATAAAGCAGTAGGATTGTTTACGCCCATCACCTTTAGGTTGTGAAATTAAGAACCACTGTTTGCCATCTGTTCTATATGTTGAAGAGCATCTCCCTCTTGGCTTCTAAAAGGAAAAGGCGGGTAACTGAAATATGTTTACCAACCAAATATGTTAATTGGTATGAACCAAGATTTTTTTTATTTTTTTATTTTGAAAATTTTACTGTATAGATGTGATCTAGACGTTTGGTTTTATAATAATTGACTCTTGAATGATCCAATTACAATGTACAAAAAGGATTTTTTAAGGATTGAAAAACTTTAACACCTCGGCTTTAGCTTGCAAGTGACTAGTACCTCGTACATGAGTATTAAAAAAAAAAAGGTGAGGTTGATGGTGCGGGACACCACCACAGTCACAAATCTCTCAAAAATATCATGAGAAATGGCCTGAAAGTTTAAAAAAATGGTAATTTCTCGTGAGTTTTTTCATAAAAAACATAAATATCAAATTTTAAATACGATAAGTCATGTATCTGAACTCATGGCTAGCTAAGTCGTGTAACATTTTAGCTGAATGACTGGTCTGCAATGAGCCTTGTTGTGTTGGTGTGAGACTAGCTGATTTCGTGTTGGTGCTTGGTTGGCTTGTCATTACCCAAGTTGTTTTGTTGATACAAGCCAAAGCCCAACTCAAGTCAACCATATAGCCGTCTAGCCTAGTGTGGGAATCATCCAAGTTGAAATAGGCTTAGGCCGGTCCATGGGGCATAGTGACAAAAGTTAAAAACTGCAAAATATCGGCAGCCAAAAACTCGTGAGAAATTGAATATTTTTCTGAAACTCTCATGTCTTACTCAACAAAATCTCAGCAATAAAAAATTAAAATAAAAAATACATTTTTATAAAGAAATATCAATAAAAATATTTTAAAAATAAAACCACAAAATTTTTCATGATAAATAACAAAAAAATCATGAGAAATAAAAAATATCGCAAGAAATTATCATTTTTAACTTTCAGATAATTTCTCAAAAAAAATTTGTGAGATGTAAAGGGTATTTTGGCCTTGTAATGGGGTTGCGGTGACAGGGGTTTTAGAGGGTTGATATGACTATGGGTATAAATATCCAAGCCTCTCTCATTTATAATCATCTATTGTTTTGTATTTTCTCTTTGGCTCTTAATGAGAGTTGGTCTCTAAGCCACATTGGCTAGAGAAGTCGGCTTTAACTTGTTAGTTATGGATTCCCCTCTCCCTAACTCCCTCATAACCTCCCTACCTTACCCCTCTCAAATTATTCCCATTTTCACTTTGTCCCTAGCTCTTTCCCTGAGGTAGTCGACACCTCCCCTCTATTCTCTCCTTCATTCCCTTGTGCTACCATCATTATTAGACCTTCTTTAAAGATAACTTGGTATCAGAGCTATATATCCCAAAAAAACTGTAGTTTAACTCTAATCAACATCAAGAAGCCTTGAGGAGCTTTACTTGGCTAGAGGAGTTCAACTGATTGAAGTTTAGAAGAATCCATCAACCAAGAAGACAAATTCCAAGTTGCAAACCTTTCTGCATGTGATGAGTTGTTGTTGAAGGATTGAAGATAGGTTAGTTATAGTCCAAACTTACTTTTTGGAAAAGACCCTTGAAGTTGAGAAACCAATTTTGTTGAACTCTAGTGTGGGATCATCTCCACTATCGAATTCCAAGAGTGATTTAATGAATCTATTTCTTGAAAAGTTTTTGAAATATACTATTCAATTTCCAATGGGTCTTACATATGGAGAAATTTAGTAGATCACATGAGTATTGAAGTGATTTCAAAAGAGAATTGAGATTTCCTACACTCTTGGGTCGAATCTTGATTTTTTTTACGCGTTGCATGTATATATATAGTATATAATAATAAGTTTCTCTCTCTCCTTTTTCTCTCTTAGTCGTGATTGAGAGAGAGAGAAAGGCTCACCTAGAGAGAGAAAGACTCACCTATTTTATAACCCAAATAGGACTCTTCCTTTTAAAGGGGATGCCCTTTCTAAAAATAAAAAGAGTCTTATTTTTCTTAAGAAACCACGTCCCTTCTAATATTTAACATATATATATTGCTCTATTATTATTATTATTATTTTAAATCTTATTTATCCCATCATGTTGGAATCATGGACCTCAGCTACCAGGTTCATGATTCAGATCTGGATCCAAGGTTAACATCAGCCCCTAATACTACATTATATATATCACGACAATATATTTATTTAATAAAAATATTTATTAAATTTATGATTAGGCAAAAAATTACACAGGCGGTAATATCTCGCAAACCACCTTGTGAAGTAAAAAGTAGCTTGGGCGATTTTCTTCAAGATTTTCAAAGTTTTTGAAAGAATCCATGTTTTGGTCTGAGATATGTTAGACTACAGTAATTCAAATGTTTGATGCCAAGAATTGTGATATTTGAGATTTCTTGAAAAATTAGATGACAATTGGTTGAACTCACGTGTGCATGCAAAAGAACCACATTAGAGTTCTTACTAGCTGATAATTTTTGGAGAGTTATTTTTAGATTTGGTTTGAATTCTTGTTTGGTCAGGCATATGTTCAAGAATAAGGTATTAAATGTTATTTGAAGTGAATTATTGGATTGTTTGAAGCTTAGGTGAGAATTGGGTCAGTTCTTTTTTGAATTCATGTGAGAATCACAATCCCACATCAAAATTCTCAAGATCTTGATCTTGAACACTTATCTGAAATTCAGTTGGGATTTTTATTTTTGTTCTTGTTTCTTTCCACTATTGGGTGCATATTAGAGTGTGGAGAAGTTCTGGAAGTCGAGTTTTGGTGTTAAGGTCCTAATTGGAGGTAGAATGACAAAATTCTTGATCTTGTAAGGGGTGCCATTATGTTCAAACCAACCCAGACCAGACCCAAAATTTTAGTTTTAAAAAATTCCCAAACTCTTGAGAATTTGAACCCAAAATTTTCACCGTAGCTTCCTATACATGTTAAATTCATATCCTCCAATTTTTAGAATTTTTAACATATGATTAGAAATAAAATTTTTGTGGTGAACCCTGTTTTTCACCAATCTCTGACCAACTGAATCTGATCTATTTCACTTGTAAACCTTCAAAACCTAACTTAGACCTACCCAATCAACCCTAAGTTTGGACTGTAGACCAGAGTTATCGGAAGCTTCTTAGTTAGGTGGGAAGCTCGCTTCCGGAAAACTCACTTCGAAAGCACGATACTCCTCGCTTCTGAAACTTCATGGGAATCTTGATTCCCCCACGCTTCTTCTATGCTTCCCACACACATGGTCTATGCTTCATATATGCTTTTTTCGCGTTTCTTTTCAAGTTTTTCATGTATTTTTTTCACGCTTTTACTCACTTTTCATGTACTTTCTTTAAATTAGTAACCATCATTGTTAGATTTTAACAAAAATTTAACTCTTTTTATGAAAAATCATGAAATATAAGAATGATCAATTTTATTTTAGTTTTTATTTGTTTCTTGTTCGATTCCTATTCAATTACCATATTGCTTCATTTTTTTAATATTTTATTTTTAAATTGATACTTCGCTTCCCGCTTCCTATAAATTTTAAAATGCCTCACTTCTCGCTTCCGCTTCTGGTATCGTTTCTTGCTTTCGCTTTCTAGTTTGTCAACCTTGCTGTAGACCCACGAGACATCAAATGAATGAGCGTGTAAATTGGTTAAAAAGAATAACAAACAAAATGAGCAAAATGTGAGGTTGGATGTTGATTGAAGGCAAATCTTTCATCATTCTTTGTGGGGCCATGCGAAGAATGCACAAGAATGGATCAAGTATTAATTGGAGTGAACCTAGTTGAGTTTTTCTCTTATCCACGTAAAACAAAGAATCAGATTTTATTGAAGGTTGACCTAGCTTCTTCTTTCATTCATGTGAGGGTATCGCTGTTAAGAAGCAATACAAAAATGTTTCACCAACAGGCAATTCCTATGAGCTGCTATATATGTCAAATAATTTTATTCCATTCTAGAGCAACACACGAGAGTGTGCACAACTCTAACTCCCACATGATGAAAAAAAAATTAAAAGATCTTGAGAAGAAAACAATCCTATTTAACAACAACAGTACATTGCTCTGCTGTCAAGTAGCTAAAGAAGTGATAAATCCTCTCAATAAAATAGGAATTAAAGAAAGGCACTCATGACCCAACGCACCTCCTCGAGGACAAGATGGGAGAGAAGGATTCAACGGAGTTTGCTGAATAGCACTCATGCCCTTAACAGTGGCGGAGCCAGAAGTTTTTCGTTGGGTGGGCAGACTTCGGGTGGTGATGATCGACCTCTATCGGTGGAGCAATGGCTTGAAGCCTCCGTGGTGGTGAAGATCATAGATTGAGATCGAAAGCCTATTTCGGTAGTTGAGCCACCTCCTTCTCGGTGGTGATCCAGCAGCAAGCCGAAGGTCTTCCAACTGAGGTGCCTCCTCAGCTCCCTCTCGGAGGGGACAGTCCTCGCCACACAGCATGAGGCGGAGCAACTCCTTCGGCTGGCTCCATCCCATGTCCACCGTCTCCTGCGTCTGGGTGCCATAGGGTATTTTGTATCGCAGGGAGGCTTGATCTCCACTCCTTCACCACACAGCTCTGATCTTCTTCGACAAGCATTCGCAAGGAAATAATGCAACCACCAAATCGTGCAGAATGAAGAAGAAGACCCGAGTCGTATCATATTTTGACTCGGTTTCTAATTCTGGGGTGGGCGACCGCCCACCCATGCCCACCCCTGGCTCCGCCACTGACCCTTAATCGCCTTAGAAAAGAAGGAATAAGGAATCATGGAGGGGTTAGAAGCCCAAATGCCTATAGGATCAACAAAGGACTCACTCATGGCATGTTCTCTAGCTGCACTTGCATTGAGGACAAGGAAAATTTCAAGATGGGGGAGAATTGATATAAGTTAATGCCCAAGTCAAGTCAATCACATAACCAGCTAGCCTAGTGTGGGAATCACTGAATTTGAAATATATATGCCTAGGCAGGTTCATGGGGGTATGAGCTGGGAAATTATAGCATGTAAAAGGTGTTTTGGCCCGGTAACGGGACTGAGGTGGCAGAGTTTGTTGGAGGGTTGATGTGACCATGGGTCGATAAATATCCAAGCCTCTATCATTTGTAATCATCCATTGTTTTGTATTCTTTCTTTGATTCTTAATGAAATTTGGTCTCTCAGCCATGTTGGTTAGAAAAGTTGGCTCAAACTTCTTTGGGTTAGAGATTTTCCTCTCCCTAACTCCCTCGTAACCTTTCTACCTTTCCCAACCTCTCTCTCTCTCTCTCTCTCTCTCTCAAAGTTGCCTCCCTTTCTTTCACCCTAGCTCTTTCCCAAAAGTAGACGACCCCTTCCCTCTCTTTTCTCCGCTATCTCCCTTGTGCTATAACTATCAGCATACCTTCTTTGAGGACCATAACACTTGTTTCTCCTGCATCATGGCTTCATGGCTGCCAACACATCTCTCGTTTCCTAATCTTGTCAATGGAATGCCATTATCAGTCAAGTTGGACATAAAATAATTATTTATTATGTTTAGTCAAGATCATTTTTCTAGTTAAGAGATGTTCGATTAAATAGATGATTTTGGTACATCAGATTGTCAAGATTGATAACTACATGGGAATTAGGATTCTTAGAATCATGTTCAACATTAAGAAAGACTAATTCTTTGTTCCAATAGACATCTCATTTGTATCTGACTCCCATATGAAGTAGGAAACTCTTTTGAGTAGACCTAGCTAGATGATTTTGGATCTTTTCTCATTAACAACAACGTGCCCTATGGGATGCTCTTTGTTCCGTTCAATGGAATTTATCTCGTGTGCATCAAACACATAATGCCCACCACTGAATCTGGTGGGATGGTGGGATTTGTTTGGCGTGTCAAACATGACCTTAGGGGCTGTTTGAATTGAGGGACACAACAGTCCACAGACTATTACATGCCTTTTTCCCAGATACAAGCAAACATGGGACAACTCCCATTTTTTGAGACAAAAGAGTTGCACCATGCAACTCATTTGTCCAAAACAGCTTGTTTGGTATGCCAAACCCACCCTTAGGGTCTGTTTGCTGTTAGAGAAAGTCCCTTTTCTGTGGTAAAAAGGGGTTTTCCAGTGTGCTACACTATATGACATGTTGCAAGTAAAGTGAAAGGAGATTTGTGCACATAAAGCTTCCCACCTATCCATTTCTGTTTTTTATATTCACTCACATTTACTGTAGAAAGAGTGATGAGAGGTGGTTGGACTTTGTTTCTCCTAGTAACACTCTCCATGCTTCTCTCTTAGGAGTTATTTGCATGTCCCAGAAAAGCAGAAAGGTATATTACTTGCAAACAGAGAAAGTTTCTTCTATGCCGAGAACTCCCTGCCCACCAATATGTTTTAGCGCTCCATCCTTATATACAAGAGAAACAAAGTCTGAGGGGTTGTTCGGACTTTATTTCCATGGTAACACTCTCCACACTATTTAGTGTAAGGAAAGTATTACCATGACACATGACGTTTGATTGCGCAGAGAGGATTGTGTAGAACAACCTGTTTGAACCAGGGGCGGAGCCACGTTATGAGTAGGGTGGGCCGTGCCCACCCTAACCCAAATAAACCCCCCGTTTGTTTTAGTGATAAATGACTAGATATAGCCGTTGTAATTTAGTATGATGTTATTTGATTTATTTAGTGATTTTAAAAGAAATCGTGTCGTTTTTTTGTATTTAGATTACTAATAGTATATAATTTTTATATAAAATCAAAAGTTAGCAAAACTCGAATGAGTCATCGAGTTGACCTACCCGAGTCACGAGTCACTAGTGGACGAGCTGATTCTAGTTTCTCTAGGTTTTAAAACCATGGTTTCAAGCAAGTTTCTTAATTATGAATATAGTTAAAAAAAATTTTGCACTTGCAAGTATAATTTATTGCCATATAATTTTTGTTTTTTTTACTGTGTATTTGTGCCCACCATAGCTTCAATTTTTGGCTCAGCCCTTGGACAGCACATTGCTGGCAACGCGCATAGATGTCCACACACAGGTCTCACTATCTTTTTGTTTTTTTATTTTTAAAAGAAAATTCACATGAAAGCACAGTGCAATGATAGTTGGATGATGCATACCACAATAAGACAAAAGGTAATTTAGTGAAACAGTTTCAGCTTTTACTTGAAATTTCACGTGAGGCAGCAGTGGCTCAATTTTTACTGAAATTCCTGAGATGTACCTAACTTTTGCAGATGGTCAAACAAAGAACTGGTCCAATATACCATTATCCTCACCCACTTAACCTAAGTTATATATTTAAAAATGTGAAAATTATCCTTCTACCCATTTATTTGTTCATCCATTAGTGCATTTGTTATGGGTCTAACTAGGTGTGTTAATAGGTCCGACTTTCTTTGGATATATGTGAGTCCACACCTGTATTTTACTTTGTGGTGCTGCTGCTGGGTCTGGATCTGGGTCCATCAAGAAAAACTATAGTCAGGTACCATAAACCAGATCTGATCCATAACAAGTAAAATACTGTTTTTGTATGTTTTTCACATTGAAAATTTTGGATCTTAACTAAGACTCATGTCGGACCAAATCAAACATGAAATTTTATAAACTATACGTGGCTTTGTATGCTAATCGGACCCTGTGGGTTCAACCTGAATTCCTAATTGGACCTCCTTCTTTATTACCAATCCAAATCTTATCGGACCTGGTATGGGTTGGGATCGGGCCATGACCAAGCTTCGACACCCCTAGATCTGACTCAGACTTATATATATGCTCTCCATTATGAAAATATGCAAATCTAGTTTTGAATATGACTTTGATTTGGTTCTAGTTTTAAATCTCAATCCAACTCAAAATTCCTAATAGACCTATTAATTTCAAGTAAAAAAATGGGTTTGTTATACCTAATTTTGACTCTAACTCTAATATTTATTTGATTCTGACATGGATCCAAATGGATACAAATAAGCCCAAACATATTGGTACCAACATAGCGATGGAATATATTCTGTCGCTAATTAGCGACGTAAAATCTTTCGTCGCAAACGACGTCGCCAAATGTTGCGGTTGTTACGACAAAACACTATGTCGCAAAATCCGTCGCTAATTAGCGACATATGTTGCGACGGGATATCTTCCATCGTTATTTTCGTAAATTTCATTCATTATAGCGACAGATGGTTTTCGCTCGTTAATCAGTCTCTAATTAGCGACGGAATACTTTCGTCGCTAAAGTCCTTCGCTAACAACGTATTTTCTTGTAGTGGGTTAACTATCTAACCACATATGGGTTAATTAGGTCCAGTTTTGGATTTGGTTTTTAAATATTGGTCGAGTTTAAACCTATATCCAACTCAGGTCTCACAATAAAGTCATGAATTCAGTTACAAAATGAGACCCTGAAATGTGGGATCCACTAAGAAAAAGTTATACTTCAATCCCTAGGGGTGCATGACGAGCCTAGATAGCTTGAACAAAAGCTCAAGCTCGTTAAACATAAATGAGCCAAGCTTGATCAAGCCTTAAAACTTGATTAAGCTTGTTAAGCTCGGTTAATGCAGTTATGAAAAGATTTACTATATGTAAAAAATTTATTTCATTTAAATCACAAAAATTGGCTTCACCCAAGTGGTTAGGGCATTAAATGTGTTATTCTGTGAGGGGCGGAGTTAAACTCCCGTTGTTTACATGATTATTTCAAATTTCTTTTTACAACCAATCAACTCGGCTCGAGCTAAGATGAGTCAGCCTCGAACTTGAACCAAGTCAAGCTCGTAACCAAGGTGTTCAAGCTCGGCTCAATCTCAAGCCAAGCTTGAACATACTTTTTTTTAAACGAGCTGAGCTTTTTGAGCCTAAGCTTGGCTCAAGCCCGGCTCGTGTGCACCCCTATCAATCATTTCTAAGTTCCTAAAATATAAGGGCAGGTGAGTGTAAGTTCATAACATTTAATAAGGTTTGTATTTGTGATTTTAGAAGGGTAATCACATATTTTTAATGAGCTAGGGTACAATAGAGCGTTTTTCCAATGTGGTTAACCCTAGCTCTTTATTTGTCCATTGTCAAAAAAAAAATTGTATATCCATGTCAAATATTTCAAAAAAGGCTGACACGAAATTTCACGTAAAAGGTGAGGGGAACTCCTCCTTGACAAGGTTTAAGTTGGGTTTACTCTGTGGTGGGCATGGACCTCAAAGGTTTCACCAACGTAAAGCCTTGCAATGTGCAGTCAGTTTTGTTTTCTTCACCTCACCTCCTAAAAAAAAACATGCTATATATATATATATATATATATATATATATATATATATATATATATATATATATATATATATATATATATATATATATATATATATATATATATACAGAGAGAGAGAGAGATGTGCAAAATTGATACATGCTAAATGGGTTTTTCTACCATTTTGGTATTTTTTTTGCAGTTTCTACCCCATAAATGTGTTGGGCATGGTCGATTTACGAGGAATCCATACCTGGATCATGTGTTTTTGATGAAAAATATGATATTTGGAGCCTCGAAAATTTACAAGGATTTTTCACTGTTGATTGTTCAAACCATATAAAAACCCACCAATGTGCTGGAATCGAACACTTCAATAGCTGATCCCTTAAAATCAAGTACATAGATCACATCTATACGGTCGACTTTAAAAATAAAACTAAAAAAACCTGAAAACCCCATTAAGCATGTATCATTAAGTATATTTCATTAAGCACCTACCTCTCTCTCTCTCTCTCACACACACACACACACACACACATATATATATATATATATATATATATATATATATATATATATTAAAGAGAGAGAGAGAGAGAAATGCACTGATGCTGCCCCTTTTCTACTTCTACCCTATTAGAACCCTTCAAAAATCATAGTTTTTTTGCATTTTTTTCACATCTAACGCCGTAGATATGATCCATAAGTTCTATTTAGTGGGAGCAGACTTTTGGATCACTGGAATATGACTTGTGTAGAGAGTTTTTAGGTGATCTAAAATCAATGGCTATGAAGGCATTAAATTTTTTTGGCTCTTTAAATTACATTTTTTGGTCAAAAAAATAAGATGCAAGAGTTGATTCCCACTAAATCAAGCATACTAAACACATCTAACGGTTCAGATCTATCATAAAACACTTCAAACTATGGAGCCTAATGGGACAGAACGAGAAAAAAGGGCCTACCATGTTTAGTTCTTATATATATATATATATATATATATATATATATATATATATATATATATATATATATATTGACAGAACGTGGATGCTATGATTTAAGACAAAAAGATGTGCCTGTTTGAATGAGCTTCGAATTTATCCTATTTCACAAGTATTGGCGTGTTGATACATTATGAAAAAAAAATACAGTACTCTAATTTATTGTCTATTATGAAATTTTCATGATTTTATCCAGGTATGAACATGATAAAAACACTTTGAAGTCTTTTGTATATTTGCTTTTGAATATTGTAATAATTTTTATATTTCTTAACATTTTTTATAGAATAATAACAATTTTTCAAACACCCACCAAACCATTTGGTCTAATTCGTGTTCACACCAAACTTTTGAATATTTTCAATTACCCCCAAAAAGTTTTACCTTGGTTAAGCAAATGACACCTGTATTGGTTACTGTCAAAAACCTTCAGTACTTATTTATTAAAATGATCAATCTGCCCATTTATTTTTTGAGATAAACATTCCTCAGATATGAAAGCCTTGTTATCAAGAAATTTGCCCTCATTTGCCATGTCTTCTGATCTTCCCTAATACATTGGCATCTCTCTCTCTCTCTCTCTCTCTCTCTCTGTGTGTGTGTGTGTGTGTGTGTGAAAACAGAATTGTTCATGGTGGTTATTTTGTACGGATTGAACAATAAGGCCACCATTTGTTTATCTTTTTTAGTTTTGAGTATGAGAACATGTCCAATCCGTGAACAATAACTGGGAAGTTTCTCCAAATCGATAATGTCCAAGAGTTATTCATGGTGGTCATTTACGGCAAGAAGCCATCTCTCAATGACTGGTATTATCCGATAGATGGTTCTCAATGACTGGTGATGTCCCATTGATGGTTCTGATGAGTGCATCAGCAGCCTGCACAAATGCAACATGACAAATCCCCTTTTGCTTCTGTTTATTGTTTATAATTTCCAAACTTCATATGCTTGGATTGGAAATTAAACATGGAATTGCATTTTCTGTTAAGAGCTGCTGTGAGATTTCATAACCTTTATTTATATTATTATATGATGTATAGGGCCATTTTTCTTTAAAAAAAATGTTTTGTTTAGTCTATTGTAATTGCTGCTACTTTATTTTACCTGAGAGGCAAGATGGTAACTTATGATTATGAGTTAGCCCCTAACCCAAGAACAACCTACCGATAATTAATTATTGGGAAATTTGATTAACTTTAACAAACCTTTAATTGAAAACCCTCAAAAGTTTGGTGTGCACATGAATTTAACCAAAAGGAATGGTAGGCATTTAAAAATTTCCCTAGAATAATTTACCATTTACAAGAGTTACCCACCGAGGTGGTATTCCATGTGGTAATCGGATCCTGTGCCAAGCTGAAGGCCCAGGTTCGAATCCCTGTGCTACATGCGGCTTAAGAGATATCTGGTAGGGGTCTGCCTAACCCCAGCTTGCCTTTCAAAAAAAAAAAAAGAGTTACCCAACATGGAGATTGTTCATTCTTACATTTTTGGGAGTATTGATCTTATGCTCTCATTAGCTCATGAGCTTTGAATTTTTTTTCTTGAGTTTTCAGCCAAACTGACACTGTTGTGGAGCCTTTGGACTTCTGCAAGGAAAAGACTGGTGGCCTTGCAAAGTTTGAGCCTGGCATATATGGAGAACATCTGGTGCGTAAGGTCCTTACAAACTTTGTGATGGAGGATTGAGCTTGTGTAAGATGTGACTATTCCTTTTGTAAGTGTCAATAAAGGTGGGTACCGCAGCATCTTCTCTTTAAGAGATGGATGGTGCTCTCTAGGGTGGGTAGGTGTAAGTGTAGGCCTAGAAGAATAAGTGGCCCTCCTGTTGGTCAGTCGTTGTTCTGCCCAAAGAAGTTACAGAGTAGGAGTGATGTACCTTGTAGCTATTGTATGTATCAGGCGATAATGTACATCTTGTTTTTTAGTGTCTAGAGGGAAGATCTTGTTTCTAGTGTCAGTGTATTGTTTGCTTTTGATTTTGAGAGAGAGATTCTCACATCCTGTGTTGGTTTTAAGCTGTCAACTTATAAACACCCCCAACATACATCCTTTTTTCAATGGGCATACAACAACCTGCTTGATGCTAGATGAATAAAGACTCTACCCAAGTGGGCGTCTCGATGGGATTCCAGGGCTCCTGTAAAACCGAATTAGATTGAGACTCTATCAAGAAACTCTCTAGGAGACGAGGATAGAGACGAGAGTTTGACAGAAGCTCGGATTTCTCTAGAAGATAAGTTTCACCCTAAGAATCTTATCCCACCTCTTAGGAAAGAGAGGGTTAGACAGACTTCCTAGAAAGAGCCATAGAGATCATCAGATAGAGTGAGAGAGAGGGCATAGGTAGGTGTTTTGAGTGATCTTAGGAGGCGATGCACCACCCGTCGGCAACATTCCTCGATAAAAATCTGCGTCAGGAAGATGGTTGATCTCATCCTGAAAATATCCTGGTTGAGATTATTCGATCTTGTAGATCCGACTCGTATGTTGTATTATTTTATTTAATGGATTTTACCAGCATTGGCTTGTGATTTTTCTCTTCCATTAGAAAGGTTTTTCAAGTAATAATATTGTCTTGTGTTTACTTGTTTTTATAATGTGTTTTCTCTATCGATTTTTACATAGATGGGAAGGTATTGCTTCACAACAAGTGGTATCAAAGTCCTGCTTTCAACTAGGTTATTTTGTATGACAATCATAGAGAATTGACTGACTTGGAAAGTCAAGATGAAATATCTCTTGTATTGCAAGGATCTCTATACCCTTCTCAAGGGTAAGAAAGCCAAACCTGTTAGTGTCCCTCTTATAAAAATGACATATAAAGTGTAAGAACACTATGTAACGTGGTTCAGCACATACATGCCTACATCCACAACTAAAAATGATCCTCAGTCACTCGTTCATTCCTATGAATAACAGAATACAATGCATGTATAAATAGGCACAATGACTGGATAAGCATTATAGCTACATTCCAACAATACAATAGGAAAGACAATAACCGAAACATAGAAGAAAAATATGTCACAGATCAAATGTCATGATATTAGGAGGAGATCACTCTCCTAATAAGATAGCAATCTCCCCCTCAAGTTGGAGCACATATGTCAATCTGTCCCAACTTGCTAATGAGCTAATGATGCTTTTCTTTGCCCAGTGGTTTGGTAAAAACATCAGTTAGTTGATCATTGCCTGCAACATGAGGAGTCTGAATGATCCGGTTCTGAATTTTTTCATGAATGAAGTGACAATCAACTTCAATATGCTTTGTGTGTTCGTGGAAGACTGGATTGGCCCCAATATGGATAGCAGCTATATTATCACCTTTAAGATCCATTGGCAGAACCACTTCTATTTTCATATCCTGTAGAAACGCTTTAACCCATATTAATTCGCATGCACATAATGTCATTGCCCTGTATTTAGCTTCAACACTTGATCGAGTCACCACATCCTATTTCTTGCTTTTCTAGGTTGTCAAATTCCCTCCAACAAAGGTACATATCCCTGTAGTAGGCCTTTATCATTAGGATTCCTAGTCCAGTCTGCATCCAACAGGTTATTCCTTTTCATTAGAACTCCTTTACCCGGACTACCTTTCAAATACCGAAATATTTTGTGGGCAGCTTCAACATGAGTAGATCTAGGATTGTGCATGAACTAACTGATCACGCTGACTGCATAAGAAATATCAGGTTGTGTGACAATTAAATAAATTAGCTTTCCTACTAATCTCTGGAAGCTTTCAATGTTGTTTACCACTTCTTCATTTTTCTTCAATTTGCAATTTACGTCTAGAGGAGTATCAGCTGCCTTTGATCCCAGAGTACCAGTTTCTTTTAAAAGATCTAGGGTATATTTTCTTTGACTAAGAAAAATCCCTTTGTTAGAGTGAGCTACCTCTATTCCCAGAAAATATCTGAGTTTCCTCTAATCTTTGATCTCTAAACATTTGTGAAAGAATTTTTTTACCTTTTCCATCAACTTGTGATCATCTTCGGTCATGATGATATCATTAAGATACACCAGGAGAATAACAATGTCTGATGTTTTCTGACAGATGAACATAGTATAATCGGATGTGCTCCTTTGAAAACCAATGTCAATAAGAGCATCACTAAGTTTTGAAAACCATGCCCGAGGTGACTGCTTAAGACTATAAATAGATTTTTTTAATCTACAAACTAGGCCTTTCAAATTTTCTCTTCCTGAGGGAGGATCCATATACACTTTTTCCTCTAGATCTCCGTGTAGGAACACATTTTTTACATCCAACTGAAGAGTCTCCCTATTTTTGTTGGCGGCTACATATAGAAGGATCCCTATTGAACTCATTTTAGCAACTGAAGCAAATGTCTTAGTGAAATCAATTCCTTCCTTCTGAGTATATCCCTTGGCAACAAGTCTGGCTTTGAATCTCTTGATCGTCCCATCACTATTAAATTTTATTTTGTATATTCAACGACACCCAACAGTTTTCTTTCCTTGAGGAAGAGAAACAAATTCCCATGTTTTATTTTTATCGAGAGCCTTCAATTCCTCATTCATGGTGATTCTCTAATTGGAGTCATTATTGGCTTCCTAAAAGTTTGTAGGTTCATGGTGGGCATAAGTTTTCACGAGGTAGGCCAAGTACGAGGAGGACAGGTTTTTGAGGTTAAGAGTTTGATCAATTGGATGATGACTAGTATGAAAAGTACAATAGGTATAGTAGTCATTCAGCTGTCTTGGTTGGCTGGAGACTCAAGTTGACCTTCTAACTGGAGGACTTGGCTCTAAGTCAGGTGGAGTAGAGTCTAGTCTAGGTTAGGTAAGGAAGTAGGATTGTTTGGATTTAAAGAAGTATTAGGAATATGACTTTGGTTAGAATTCTCGAGATCCGAATTCATGGAGTTTAAGGTTTCTAGAGAGAAGGGGTTTGAGTTTGGATTTTGAGGAGGAATACCCATGGAAAGAATGGTATTGTGATTCTGGTCATATTGATTCTCCCCCTCACGTTGGCCATCTGATTGCCAACTTGAAAAATATGCCTCATTTTTTTAAAAAAAATTATATCCTGAGAAACATATAATTTCCCTGATTTAGGATCAAAACATGTGTATCCGCTTTTTGATGTAGAGTATCTGAGAAAAACACACTTGCCAGCCCGCTTGTTGAGTTTGGATCGATTTTTCTCCTGAATGTGGACATAACACTTACACCCAAAGACTTTGAGATGTTGCAAAAAAACCAATTTTTTCTTCAAGAGTTTCATGGGAATTTTGTCATTTAAACTCGCGTTGGGAATCCAATTTATGATATAACATGCAATAGAAATAGCATCCACCCAATACCTCTGCAGCATATACATGTGAGACATCAAAGATCAGGCAATGTTTAGGAGATGTCTATTCTTTCGTTCGGCTACTCCATTTTTTTGGGGTGTTTCGACGCAAGTGTTTTATGGAAGTATGTCTTTTTGAGTCATAAAATTTCCTAAGATGTTATTTATGTATTCTTTTCCATTGTCTGACCTGAGGTACTTAATATGAGCACCGTATTGAGTAAGTACCATGTTATAAAATCTTTAAATAGAGAGACAACTTCACTTTTATATTTGAGAAAAAATATCCAAGTGACACAAGATTTATCTTCGATAAAAGTGACATAATACCTATATACAAAACAAGAATCAACAGAGGTTGGTCCCCATACATTAGAATGAACTAGTTCAAATAAAACATTTGATCTATGGTCTGAGTTATGAAACGGTAGCTGAGTGGCTTTGGAGAATTCACAGGCATCACATGCAAGATTAGAAAGACTTATACTGGGAATTAACAACTTTAATGTGTGGTCGGATGCATGTCCAAGTCTAGAATACCACACGTCAAAAGAGGTACTTTGATGACCACTACTAAGCAGCGAACGATCATGCCCATGGAGCATGTACATTCCATTGTGTTCTATCCCTCTACCAATCTTCTTCTTCGTCGACACAACCTGAAAAATCACCTCCATGAGAGAAAATTGCCAAGCAATTATGAGTTTTGGTTAATTTGCTAACAGACAATAGGTTAGCAGAAATTTTTGGAACATGCCAGACCTCTGACTCTATGTCTTGATTTAAAAACTGCATTTTTTGGACCCTTCAACTTGCATGGGTGACCCATCAGCCGTAAAAACCGAGTTAAAGCAAAGTTTATCAAGCATGTTTGATTTAAATAAATTGGTAGCCATATGATGAGTCGCCCCAGAGTCAACAACCCATTCACAACCAGAATTATGAGAGATATAAGCATAGATTTTACCTTCTAGTTCATCGTTTTCTGCCATTAGCTGATTGGTGGTTAGATTCGTCTTAACCATCTATTGGAAAAACGGTGCCAGGTCTTCCTTGGTGATATAGTTTGCCGCAACGAGTTTGAATTGATTTTGCTTGTTTTTGAGTGGACGACCTACAAGATCCCAACACCACTCGCGGGTATGACCCAACTTCTTACAATGAGTGCATCTCATTCTGGACTGGTTCTTGAACTTATCTTGCTGATTAACGTTCTGATGCCCATATGTTTCAATAGTGGGTTTAGACACAACATGAAATACCATTTTGTCTTATTGCTCATTGACATTTTTGTGACCGGATTCATTACTTTTTATCGAGAATCTACATGTTGAATGATGGCACAAATGACATTGAAGGAGGGCAGCGGGTTTGTCATGAGGATTTGACTTTTGAGGGCATCATAATCATGGCTTAGACCAGCCAATGTCTTGAAAAGTTTATCTTCCTTAATGCATTGCCGACTGACTAGGAGATCAACAGTGGGAGGTCGATACTGTAAAAGTTCATCATACATGCCACGAAGCATGCCTATGTACATAATAAACGACATGTCACCGTGGGTGAACTTGGCAATGTCTTTTTGGAGTTCATAAACTTGTGTCAAATTTTGTTGTTCTCCGTACACTTCACGAATGACCTCCCAAATTTCTTGAGTCGTTTTAAAAAAAAAGAAAGCTTTTGGCAATGGTCAACTTCATTGAGTTGAGGAACCAAGACATCATAAGATGATTGCCTAACTCCCACTCATCATATGTGGTTGTAACATACCAGAGTTTTGACTTCCCACTCAAAAAAAGGTTGGCAGCCTTCGGTCAACTCAAGTAGTCAGTATCATTGAAAAGAATGGTGGTGATCTTCAAAATCGGATTTGAGTCTTGCATACCTGACTTTGAAAGATTTTGATTTGATGAAGATGAAACATTGGTTTTAGTCATAATGCGTACCACTTCGAACACCCACAAATCTGATGATATGGATCAGTAAAGTAGGAACCTTGCAATGTGCTCTAATACCATGTTATAAAAATGAGATATAAAGCGCAATAACACCATGTAACGTGGTTTAGCACATACATGCCTACATCCACGACTAAAAATGACCCTTTGTCACTCGTTCATTCTTATGAATAACAAAATACAATGCCTGTATAAATAGGCACAATGGCTGGATAAGCATAATAGCTACATTCCAACAATACAATAGGAAATAGAATAACCGAAATATAGAAGAAAAATATCTCACAAATCAAATTTCATGATATTAGGAGGAGATCACTCTCCTAATATGGTAACAGTCCCACTTGCAGCTCATTTTAAATTAACTGAAAAACAAAGTTCTTCAACCAAAAAAGAAAGGGAAGTGATGAATCATATTCTATATGCATCAACAGTTGGTAGTTTGATGTATGTGATGATTTGCACAAGACCTGATATTGCATATCATTTGGAGCGTTTATGTCAAACCCAAAAAAAGAACATTGAGTAATCGTGAAATGGTTCTTCATATATGAAAGCAAGAAGCTTGTGTTAGAAGGTTATATAGATGCAGATTTAGAAAGTGATTTGGATGATAGAAAATCTATTTTTGGGTACTTGTTTACGTTTGCAGGGAGAGATGTCTCATGGCAAAGCAAGTTGCATAAGTGTGTTGCACTCCTCACAATAGCGGTTGAATATATTGCAGAGCTATTAAAGAGATGTCGTGGATGAAGAGGTTCTTGCATGAGTTAGGTGTGAAGTATGACATGTATGTCATTCACTGTAGTAATCAAAGTGTTATAGATTTGAGCAAGAATGTGATATATCATGACATGACAAAACATATAGAAATCCGATATCATATTGGATTAAAGATGTTATTGAGAATTAGTTGATAAGATTGGATAAAATTCATAGAGATCACAATCCATCATATATGATGACCAAGCCCCTGGGAAAAGATAAACAAGAGCTACGTAGGGACTTTGTTGGCATAAGTGCAACTTGAAGGCCTTGGATTGGGCAAAAATTCACTAAGATGGAGTCCTTGTGTGTTTAGAGGGGGAGATTGTTGGCCGGATAAGACCGTACCCAAGTCAGAGTCTCCGTGGATTCTAGACTCGAGTTGGGTCCCATGAAGCCTAATTATGTTGGGACTATATCATGGAGCTCCCTAGAGGATCAAGATAGAAACGAGAGTCATTTAGAAGCTTAGATTTTTCTAAAAGATAAAAGGCTCAGCCGGGAGGCGAAGCACATAAAAATTCAGTATCATTGGATGATAGATATTGAGAATCAACTGATGAGACTGGACAGAATTCATACAAAACACAATCCATCATATATGATGACCAAACCCTTAGGAAAAGATAAACAAGAGCTATGTGTGGACTTGGTTGGCATGAGTGCAACTTGAAGGTCTTGGACTAAGCAGAAGTCCATTAAGATAGAGTCCTCCTTATATGTCTAAAGAGGGAGATTGTTTGTTGGATAAAATCCTACCCAAATAAGAGTCTCCATGAGATTCTAGACCCATGTCGAGGTTGGTACCGTGAAGCCTAATTATGTTGGGACTGTATCATGAAGCTCTCTAAAGGGTGAGGTTAGAGATGAAAGTCCTTTAGAAGATAAGGCTGACCCTAAGAGTCATATAAATAAGGCCGTATAGGGAGCTATTGAAATCATCAGCCAAGAGAGAGAGAGAGAGAGAGAGAGAGAGAGAGAGAGAGAGAGAGAGAGAGAGAGAGAGAGAGAGAGACGAACTATAACCATCAACATTACGAAACGAAAACAGGTTCGACCAACATTGAACCTACCGGGAAACCAAACACGGGCCCAAGACATGCCAAGGAGCCCCAAAAAAGGAAAAAAAAGAAAATGAGAGATGCAAGGAGAGAAGGAAGAAAGAAACAAGAAGTAAATACAGTTAGGCGACGAGCATCACCCAGGATCATGAATGGTCCCTGGAGGCAGATGGTGTTGCAGATCAGGGATGTTGATGCGGAGAATGGCGTATACGTCCGCCAAAATAAGGTTCACCATTTTGTTGAACACTGCCGGAATATGCCGAAAAATAGCGTTGTTGCGAGTCATCCATACGACCCGCCATGACGAGAGAAGCCAAGTTCGCCAAATAATACGCCATTTGTTGCAATGACGAACTGGTTGAGGACCCCACAACAAATCATTGGCGAACGATTCCTGACGCACGCTGACCCCCGACTTATTCCAAGTCACCTTAAAGATGTTTTGAAAAACAGAGCACTCCCAAAAAAGGTGAAAGGCAGATTCTTCAGCCGCCTCACACAACACACATATACTCGGCAGATGAAATCCGATGGATTTGAGGAAGTTGTCAGTCTGCACCCGATTGTGTAAGATTAGCCAAGCCAGGAAACATGATCTCGGAGTGGGACCCTTGCCCCAGATCAGGTTCGTCGGAAACCGGTCCACCCCCGACGGAAGGAGAGCGAGGTAGCCTTCTTTAGAGCGGAAAGATCCGTTCGGAGCAAGGTTACGACCAAAGAACAGAGACTGTGATTCAACATTGCCATTATGAGACAGAACTGCAGACCATGCTTGGATCCATGATCGTCGAAGCTTTGACATAGATCGCTGACGCACGCTTGTGGCCCCCCACCAATGATTCCACACCACCGTATTTAGCTAGAAGCACGCTTGCACACGGAGACCCAGGTTGGTGTGCAAGCCAGCTCTGCTTCACGACAAGAATCATACTCCTCAGCCGGGGGTCCTTGATCCCCAAACCCCCCCTATTTTGGGGTAGTCGAAGAGTGTCCCACCCTATTAGGTGGCGCTTGTTTTTTAGACCACGCCCAGACCACAGGAAGTGCGTCACTACCTGAGCTATCTTCTTACTAACCCCCAAGGGCATCAGGAACATAGACATAAAAAATTCTGGCATAGTAGAAAGAACGTGCTTAATGAGAGTTAGTCTACCTGCGATAGAAAGGTAGGACGCTTGCCAGCCCAAATTTTTTTTTCTGAACCCTTTGGATAGTGGTGCTCCAGGCTGCCGTTGATACACGACTGATTTGAAGCGGCAGACCCAGATAAGAGAAAGAGTTATCCGAAACCGATCATCCGAATATCCGCTGGCCCAAGTCCAACATAGAAGCAGGGGCGTTGACCATGGAAAGACAAAACTTCTTGTAGTTCAAGGATAGACCTGACATCGATTGGAAAAAAAGAAGGACAAGCTTGAATCTTAACATTTGTTGGATGGAGGCCCTTCCGAAGATAATTATGTCATTGGTGTATGTCAGGATCTGACTACGACACTCTTGAATACCGAGAGATTCAATTAGATCACCCTCCACTGCCCTCTTAGCCAAGACCACCAGGCCTTCAGAGACGACGTTAAAGAGTAACGGAGACAGAGGACATCCTTGTCGAAGACCACGACCAAGTTTGAACTGTTTTCCCTTGACCCCATTGATCTGAAACTGTGATTGAGCATTGGTTACCAGCTCATGCACCCAGCTAGAGAAACGCCTACTGAAGCCCAAGTTTGCCAACATGTTGAAGAGGAACGGCCAATGAACCGAGTCGTAGGCTTTATGAAAGTCAAGCTTCAGAGTGAAAAAGGCCCCCCCGCTGATCTTGAGAGAGTGCAACACTTCTGTGGCCAAAATGAAGGAATGTTGAAGTCTTCTGTTAGGAATGAAGGCGAACTGAGCCTCTGAGAAAATCTTAGGAGCAATTGACCGCATCCTGTTAGCTAAGACCTTGGCGATAATGCGATATAAACTCCCTAACACTGATATAGGTCTAAACCGCGAGATATCCGATGCGGCTTCCTCCTTAGAAATAAGCGACACAATTGCTAGGTGAGAATGAACCGACAATCGGCCATTTCGATGAAACTCGGCGAAGACACTAAGAATGTCACTCTTAACGCATTGCCAGAATATGCGAAAGAAATCCACAGGATACCCATCAAATCCTGGAGTTTTCCACCCAGACGACTCCCGTACCGCCGAGACGATTTCTTCTTCGGTGAACAACCCCTGAATCGAGTTGGCTAGCGCTCGATCCATGGACAAAAATAAAGTTGAACAAATATTGCCACCTACAGCTTGGTTGCAGGAATACATGTTAGAAAAATAGTTGGAGACAGCATTGAGCACCTGATCGCCCGAAAAGGAGACACCATTGATATACAGAGTGTGAATGGCATGTCTTCGATGCATGTGAGATGCTAAAGAATAAAAGAACCTTGTATTCCCGTCACCCGCTTTAAGCCAATTCACCCTTGACCGCTGCTTCCAACGAATTTCATCCTTTAGACGCCACGATTGCACTAGAAGAGTCAGCTCGGCCGATCTAGCATTGAGACATTCAATAGCTGATGCATTCATATAGGACGTATCCAAGAGAGACTGATTGATAGAAGCCAGCTCTCGCTCCCAATCCCCCAGATTTTGGAATTTACTTATTTTATTGGAGATAAGCCAAGATTTGATATCGCGGGATAGACAAAAAAGCTTAACCATGCATCTTGTAGCCGCCCGGACTGCAAAGCAAGGTCTACTCCAAGATTGATGGACTAACGACTCGAAGCCCGCCTTCTTAAGCCACCATTGCTCAAATCTAAAGGATCTAACGCCGGTGAAGCCTTGACCCCATTGGATAACAATCTGACTATGGTCTGAGACAGATGGTGGCAGAAGACAACAAGAGATGTCATTAATAGAACTCAGCAGCTCTGACGAAACGAGCACCCTGTCTAGCAGACGGAAGCACGGTGTAGATCGTCGATTGGACCACGAGAAAGCTTCACCAACATGGAGAACGTGGTACAACCGGTTCATCTGAATAAAATTTTGGAAGCCCCTCATTGAAGCCGAGAAATTAACCGGAAAGCTAAAATCGATAGGAGACATAAGGCAGTTGAAATCTCCCATGATAATATGTTGATCCTCGAATGAAGCAATTACCCTATTTAAGTCCAACCAAAACTCCTCCCGACGGCTTTGACGGTGGGGACCATACACCATAGTGACCATAGCCGGAATAGTCTGAGTAGGTAAGGGAAGAGTGATGGATATGGAAAATGTACCTTCGTCCACCTGTTGTAAGGCTAGAGAATGCTTCCCGAGGATGAGGATGCCTCCCGCATATTGAGTCGCAGACTTAAAGAAGGAATCTGCACCACGCCAGATTTTGGAGACGACGGAGCTCGAGATATCTGTCATCTTCGTTTCACAAAGAGAAATAAGATCGGGCTTTTCTTGAAGGATCCAACTTGCCAGGAAAAGACGTTTGGTGGGGCAATTCAGTCCCCGAATATTCCAACACAAGATCTTCATAACTGAAAGTCCGGAAATACCTGAGGAGTGCGGATCCTCACAGACCGCCTAGGAGAGACCCCAGACTCGCCAGATGGAGATAGCGAAGGTCGACGACGTCTCCTAATAGGGAGACCACCCCACCCAGGAGGAGATAACCCCTCGACCGAAGGAGATGGGGTGTTGATGAACGAGATACGCCCAGCATCCGCGACCAAGGTCGGTAAACGATCTGCGATCGCGGCCAAGGACTCACGCATAACAGAATCGACGTTGAGGAGCTGGGCTTGGGAAAGCGCAAGCTTGAGCCGCCGAGCTGCATCGTCCATAGACAGACCCAAAAAGGATGAGAGTTGACCACTCATAGATAACGAACCCCCAATTGACGGATAGACCAAGTTTGGGGAGCCCTCCAGGCCTGCGAAGTCGCCCTCCCGGATGAAAGAGAATGAGTTCAATGCCAACGGAGCCCTGCAAAACACGGCTAACAGAGGGGCACTTACCAAACTGATGGAGACCAGGCGAATCGGACAGACGATGCACTTTGATGAGAAAGACGAAACCAAGACTGAAAGGCCATCAACCAGCTTGAAGAAGAAACACTGTCAGATCGGGACTCCGATAATAGGCGACCTGTGGGCCCGAGCAAGGAGAGAGTCCTCCGAGAGATGAGACCTCTTACGCGAGAAAGGCCCAAACTCAAATGCCCCATAGGTCGAAGCAAACGAAATAGAGGATATTGCAGCTGCCGAGTGGCAGAGAGAATCCTTAGACGCCAAGGCGACACCTGACGGTCCCCAATCCCCATCAAGCTCGAAGAAAGGATCCACCAAAAGGTTCCGCAACAACATAGCCCAAGACTCAGACCACCCGGGAAGCCACGACAGCCAACATCTTCCTGACCGAGGCCAAGATGCCTCGTCACACCCGCCATACCACCTGAAAACCCACCCCGCTTCGAACAACGAGCCCAAAAAGGAAGATACTACAGATGATGATGATGATGATGATGCGAGCAAACTCACACCCCGAGGCTGCAAAACGCCCCCTGCCGACACAGAGACACAAACCCCGCCAGGGAGCCGCGGTAGCCCGAACCCCAACACCCCCAAAGGAGAGCAAGATGACGACAACGGACAAATAGAATCCCTGCTCACCCAAGAAGACCTCGCCACGTCGCTAAAGGGACCCACGCTATCCACTGATCTCCGTACGGCTTGAAAACCGAGTGGCCAGCACGACCACCAAGACAAGGAGAGGCGAGATCTCGATAATTGAATCGGGGAGAGCCTGCTTGCCTCACCTCTGGCCATAACAACTCCTCACACATCAAAAAGAGCGAAAGAAGAGAAAAAGTACCTTCGTCGAACAGAAAAAAAAGAATAAATCGAAGGCACCCCCGAGCACGCGACCTGCATCCCCGATCTACGCCGAGGAGAAAAGGACAGATAAATCGCAGGCATCCCCGAGCAAGCCGCCTGCACCCCCGAGCATGTCGCAAGCACTCCCTGACTGCAGAAGTCACCGGACGCGGAACCCTCAGAGACAGAGGCAGCACAAAGGACAGACGGGCCCGACACAGCAGAGCAGAAACTGTCCCGACCCAAGATGGCAGGCGAGCCACTGGTACGATCACGACAAAGATGGTTAAGATTGAAACGCTTCCCTGCGAAAGACATCGGAGCAGCCGTAGATGGTCGCATCGGCACCCAAACGAAGCTGATCTTGAATCCCAAAAATGACGACGAAGGATCTTCCAAGATACCGATCTGGACCCAAGGCGCGAAAGAGGCTTTGCGAGGGCGGTGCATACCTCGCGAAGAGGCTCGTCCGAGGGAGGGAGGAGGGACTACCGCCCACGAGTGCCTCAACACTGGGTGCCGCCGAGACCTGAACAACGAGGCGCAATGGAGGCAAGCACGACGCCTGCGAAAGTTGAGTGAAAGGCAACCCGCGCACCACCAGTCACCCGGCTTCGCCTGTGAAAGACGAGAGCGAGAAAGCTTTTTGGAGAAAGACCGCTGCTAGGTAGTTTTCACCTCCTGCCAGCCCCGACCGTCGATCGAGCTGGGCGGCCTACGAAAGAAAAATGAAGCCCGAAGAGTGGCGCCAACAGAGCATGCCTGAAGGGATTCCACCCTGACAGCTCTAAGAAATCGCCCGACATCACGAGTCAGCAGTGAACCGGCGGCGAGACAGGACGCGAAGGCCTCCGATAGAAAGAAAAACACATGAAAAGATAAGCGGAAAGGGAGAGCAATAAAAGCACCTTGGCGGCGAAGGGCGAAAGCGAGTCCCCAATCGTTAAAAGCCTCTAGGATAGAGGATAGAGCATGTTGGTTGGCTTGCAGGGAGTTGGAGGCTCCTAAGCCCCATAAGAAGAGGGATGAGGGAGGCATGTGTCCCACCGTAGGATTGGCGATGGAGGTCGGAATCCTTGACGCCAATGGCCGAAACCCTTTACACTCGGGAGACTTGGAGCTTGGCGGAGGACTGCTACTAGATGTCGAGGATAATGGTGTCGGTGCAGCAGACGCCCACCACCGTGATTCCCTTCCGGACGGCCTCCAGCACGTACTCCACCTCCCGTCGTGCATCGCTGAGTGCTGACGATGCCTCAAACACCAACTCACCCGCCACCGCACCGCTGGATCACTGACGATGCCCCTTCACCCGGCACTCGGACCTCCAATGGGGCTAGGGTACTCCGGATCCTCAACACCACAGAGAGTGGTCAATCAACTAGCCTCAACACCACAGAGAATGCCCGGGGAGGGAGGAGAGAGGCTATTGAGCATGGGGACAGGTTTACGATGGGCGGGAAATGGCAAAAAAAGGGATCGCCCGGTCAGACCAGATCGGAGGTCGAGAGGTCATGAGAGAGAGAGAGAGAGATGGGCTCCGATGACCGGCGAGCAACGGGGGTGGGGGAAGGCAGGGTCATCGGCGAGCAGGCACCGACAAGAGTGCGAGCAGCAAGGCCGCCCACGACTGGATTCGGAGAGAGAGAGGTATCAGGCAGGCGATGGCATGGTGCTCAACAGAGCAGAAGAGGGAGTTCATCTCCGGCGAGTTTCTCATCGTCGGTGCTCGTCCCCGGAGGTGGTCGTCTGATCAAACTCGGGATGGAGAGGGAAGATGGGAAGGAGAAACACTGAATAACAAAAGGGGGAAGGACCTTCCCACACAGAGACGGGCGGGAGCGTTCGTTTGATCTGATGGAGTGCGTGAGCCCTCCGCCGACGGTGAGACAAACTCCTCCTCGCAAGGCCAAGACTCCTGCTTCCAGACCCCCCGAAACCCTAGCCCCTTCCTCTGCTACCGCTCGAGAGAGAGAGAGAGAGAGAGAGAGAGAGAGAGAGAGAGAGAGAGTAGGTCAGTGGCTTGGGGTGCTCTTAGGAGTCACCACCTGTCGACGGCAATCCTTAGCGGAGATTGGTGTCGGAAAGAAGGTTTATTTGATCTTGGGGGGGGGGGGAACGGCCCCGCCCTACCTCACCTCATTTGGATATGAGATGGAGGACATGAAACGGGGATGGAGGTTAAAATCAAAACTCGGGCAGGGATGGACTTATGCTTTTCCCCGCCCCACCCCCTCCCCAATCCTTCTTTAGGGATGGCAATGGACCAATGAGAAACGGTGCCTCGCCTCACCTCGCCCCATTTGAACCGAGGATGGAGGTGGGGATGGAGGTTAAAATCAAAACCCGTGCAGGGATAGAAGGAAAGTGGAGGGCAGGATTTTGAGACGGGGCAAAGGTGGAGACCTTGTCCCCCGCCCCTACCCCGGTCCACTGCCATCCCTATCCTAAAAACATCTTGAATGAGATTATTTCTCTTGTAGATCTTTGATGTCATAATAGTTCAAGATGGGTTCTTATTCTATTCTCTTGTAGATCCTCGATACCATATTGGCTCTTGTACTTGGTTCACTTTTTACGGGCATTGCCCCATGTTTTTTCCCTTCATTAGAAGGGTTTTATATGTAAAACTCTTATCTGGATAGTTTACTTGTTTTTTTAGTGTGTGTTTTTTCTATAGATTCTCATGTAGGTGGGAAGGCAATGCTTCTCAACACCGGACAACCATCTATCTTGGCATTTTCAAGGCGGGTGCAGTGCTCATCTCCAGAAATGTTGAGATCGATGGTCAACACAATGAAGCTGCACGTTAAGCGTGCAGTATTGTTGCATAAAAAATGAGCGCGTATTCAATTTTTAAGATAAGGTCTTTGGTGGTAGGTAAATATATATTAAATATATTTTTAACATTTATTTAAATAGGTATAAGGGTCAGATTCAAACCCACATTGCTACTTGATCGGACCCAATTAACATATCGTGTCAGGCTTGGCCCAATTGCATTTTCAACTGTTGGCCCGAGCCTAACATGTGGCAGATCAGGTACTGAATAACTAACTCGATAGGTACCTGATCTGATGTCTACCTCTAAATAAAATCAGTTTTTTTCTCTTTAGAAATTCCAGCTCACACATGTAACATAAAGATGTCACATTATATGCAGCACCACTGACAGACACCTATCTTGGTTTTTCTTGAGGTGGATGTAGTCTCCATCTCGATAAATGTTGAGATGGATGGCTGTCAACGGATCGTACAGTGCCGTTTTATAAAAAAAAATGCCTCTTTTATAAATGTTATGAAAAAACAAATATGTGCAGTTCTTTCTTAATTTTGTTCGATTTCTCTCCTCCCATTCTCCTCCTTTTGAGCAAAGAAGAATGTCCAAGGTCCAATACACATCGGGTATGGATATATATTTTCTTAGTCCAAGAGAAAAAAAAACTCAATTCCGACCCCATATTGGCTGACTTTCTGTTGGAAAAACTTTGAGGTCTCCCCTGCCCACAGGGGTGCATACTGATTTTTTATAGTCCAGCCAAGGTTAGGAAGACCCCTACCAATTATACGTAGATAACATTGAGATTCGAACTTGCAACATCCCAACAAAAGGTGACGTGCACTAGCTGCTCCTACCAGACAAGTCGGAGCTATGACGTCCGGTCAACTGGATGACATTCACCAAATATCTTCTATCAGATGAGCTAGTGGCCCCTACTAAATGAGCTGGATCTTTTGTGGGCAGCAAGCATGGACAATTGATCATTGCTTGTGTACTTTTCTTGCAATGTCTTGAAAATCGATTCATTTGGTGAATCTGTCAATCTTAAAAGGAAAAATCAGTCCGATTTGAATTGATCGAATGGAATAATTTAAAAAAAGCAAAAAAAACATTATTAAAATCATAAAATACTAAGAATTTTTTTTTTAAACCACTGTTTAGATTTATTTTTGTTTATCGAGTGCATATATAAATTTAATCATATTTTATAATGTAAAATCTTACCTTCATTTTTAACCAACTGAACCTCGCATACCATTAAACGATATCAATATCATTGCATATCATAATCAAACAATAAAGTTGAATCATACTTACTTGGTAATGACGGAATGGACTATGAACCAAGATAACTAAAAGTTTTAACTGAAGCTCTAAAATTACATATGTAACATCCAAAAATTCTTAACCCAAAAACTTATCCAAATTTTTTTTAAAGCAAATTAATGTGAGGCCTCACCTATGTCATGAACTTTGGTCGATGATAACCACTTCGAGCATATAGATAGCCGATCTTGATGCCCTCAAGATGTGGTATGTCAAGGTTGGTTCTGATTTAATTGGTGAACCACTAATCGGCCAGAATATTCGTCGAAACAGTAATGATGATGTTCAAGGCATCCCACATAACTTTCCCAAAAATAAGTTGAGTTCACCATACTTTTGGGCTTGGTCTTATTGGATCCAGTTACCATAAGTAGACCCAAATTAATTTTAAATGTGTATTCAAACCTAAATTAAAATTTAAATATAATTTAAATACAAATTCAAACAATATTTGAGATCAAATTTTATTTTTATTTATTTAATAATCATAAAAAAAATTAGGTGTTACAAAGTCCACTGGCACTGGTTTGACCCATATGATTCTACATCATCTGATCATATACAATATCAATTGTTTGTGAAAGTTCTTAATTGTCTGCATATCGAATATTTATACCCTTCATCGATTCAGGTAATTGTATGCCCTTTGCATGTTTGAGCTTAATGTTTGAGAATTTAATATTGTTCACTATTTGAGACAGTTGGAAGTTCGTTAAAGAACTGAGTTCGATAGATGATGTTTGAGATGCACATTTTTCACATGATTTTCATCATTTCATTCATCAACTGTTTTTTGTACATCACTTTCAACTATTTTTTGTTTAACTAAAAAAAAAATCTTTAACTTTATGAGTAACTAAGTAAATGTTGCTACTAAATAACATCAATTTTACAGCATCATTGTTCAAGATATCCACCCATATATTTTTGCCATCTAATTTTGGAGAACAACTATACCTGAAAATTATTGATTCTTCTGCATATCCAGTTTTGCGCAACATCAAAGCTATAAATTCTTTATAGCTATTGTTTTTGGAGATCACTATAGATCTTCAAGTAGGGTGATTAATGTTAAAGTAGTATATTTTAACTCTTTCATAGGTCATTATTAAATGTCTACACCAACCACACAACATATCATTCATCTAATAAAAATAGCATGTCAGAAAAGATCATCCATATACATTTTATACATTCTAAATAAAACAACCACTCTGAAAACTAACTACCTACAATAACCCATAAGTCATATTCAATACTTGTGCACAGTCAACCCTAGTTACATTACACTAACACAAAAATAGAAGATATTAGCTAAAGGACAAACAAACAAACATAAATCACTTATAATGCAATATATATATATATATATATATATATATATACACACACACATGTGTGTGTGTAAAAAAAACTCTAAATTATAAATTTGGTGGTAAATAAATTTGGTGGTAAATATTAAATAAAATACATGAAAATATACAAAAAAATATTTAAAGCAACAACCAATCACAAATACGCATGGAGCTATTAAATGCTCATATCTACGAATAAAATAAATTCATATTCATATATATTATTTGTATAAAATTCACCTTTTGACATAACCAAAAAAGTTGATGAGAAGGATACCGTCACATCGTCAGAATACAACAATTTTTTTTTACGAAAATCGACACATATTATATACACATATATGTGGATCTTCTTGATGATCAATTACTAAAAATAAGTTCACACGGTATCTTGTGAATGTCATACTATATATGCAAATTTAGTCGATATTTGTCAAATTATGCATGTTTCAGTTACATGAGGTTTAAAACAAAAAAAAATGTATGAATCTAGATTTTAGTGAAAGTTTGTGATACCAAGAGAGTACCAATATATCGGGTGAACTTCAAAAGGTTCACTCATACAAAAATTAAAAAAGTTATAAAGCAGTTAGACATTAGCAAATTTGAACATAGGGGCGGATTTTAAAAATTGTGAAGCATTTCAAAAAAAAATTTATCATTTTTATCATACAATAAGGTCATTTATGATTAATTTTTCAACCTTCAAAAAATCTAATATACAAGTCAACAAACATTATCCAAGGGCTGGTTTCTACTAAACCAAACATATAAGTCATAATCGATGGAGGATGAGACGTAACAAAAAAAAGGGTTTATTACCCGTGAGGGTAGTTCAGAAATCACCGGCATGCACAAATTGCACCTTAACCCTCAATTCAACTAGAAACCACTTATGTCCAATATGGACTCGAATGATGGTTAGACATGAGCAAACTGAAAGAAGGCTAAACGCAACTTTGATCCATTGATCCTGAGATTTACAAAAATAATAATTCTTTTTCTACTTTTTGTTTCATTGCTGGGAGATTAGGGCTGTGTGGTGGGTTGGCAGGCAGAACAGCATTACACAGTTAGGCGAGGGCTGGAACAATGCAGTGAAAATCAGAGTCACCAGAAGCAAAGCCCTCAAGCCTCACCAGATCAAGCATGCGGCATTGTTTCAGACGATCCAACAATGTTGGATTTTTGAACCAAACACCCACTGAACTTCTCAGAGAGGTTTCCACCATCTTTTATATGATTCAGTAGTTCACCCCAGAACGCCAGATGACCAAAGCCTCGATACAATTCCAAACTAGTAATAAGCAACAGAAGAGAAGGAAACTTAAGAGATCTAGATTAATAAGAACATAAGGATTATTTTCATTGATTAATCAATTGTCCCGTCCTTGTTTCTAATGTCATCATAGGGTTAAAAAGCAGCATGTTATCTCATCCAACCAGCGTATCTTGGAAGTATATTCTAGAAAAAGGATGATGATCTAGTTCATGAAGATATCCTCTCAGTACTTTGGTGGAGCATGTTGAGTTGGAAGCAAATGAAACCGCTTCTTCAGCATGATTCTCTGCCTCGAATATTTATCATCAGGGGAGAAACGAGCTGAAACAGAGGAAGGACAAATGTTAGTCATTCACTCTATTAAAAAGAAAAAATCAAAGAACACAAAATGTTATAAAAAAATAATGATAATAATGAAATTGCCCCCCCCCCCTCCCAAGCTCAGCACAGTCTAATTCGTACAACAATGCTCCGGATTTCACCAGCCGCTTCAGAAGATTAAAAGCTCAAGTGTAGCTTATGATCACCAGCTGCATCATGCTGGCTACTGGACAAAGGAATGTGTCGGAACTCTGCTCATGTTACCTAGGGGATTTTAGCTTCCAATCCCCCCTCCACTACTCCCTTGACTACATGAGGTCTATCATGGTACCAAACAGAGACAACTTCCAATTTGCAGTAGATACAAGCATCAAAAATTATATATCTAGTCTTTCAGATATGCTTGGCAGGGTCTATTGATTCCGTACTTTCAGCCATAGCTAAGATGTTATAATATCAGCTTTAAAAAGAGTACGATTCCCTTTGGCCAATAAATTGGGAAAATTTTATCTGGATAAAATCTATGTTGCACACACACTTTTCACTTTGCACACCGTGTCAGACATGACAAGACACTGGGTTGACAATAGACACACCATGGATACAACGAAACTTGTATCACATTCAACAATGTGCCCCTAACTTCATATATTTCTTCTTATAAAAAGATTTTTCATTGGTTACATTACATTTCAATTTGAAATATGAAATTATTATTTAATGTTTATAAAATAAATTTTGAATCATTTCCAAGAATTTGCGCATAAGATATGCTTTGCTGCTTTAGATCAAGAATTTTGAATGTACATAATTATATATATAGTCATGAGTTGCAAGTAAATTTTTGGCCAATCTCGGTTTGACCAAGAGTTAACACGAGATTTGAATGGTCCAAAACCTATAGGGCATTCATACTATAATTTGTAAGTTTTTCCTTTCTTTTAAATGCTCCTTTGTACCCTAATGTGCATTATGAATAAAATGAACAGCCAACTAGCATAACCCAACCTCTTCCCTCTAACTATTGTGTTTTTCTTCCCTCTTCATCTGTTCATTCTTCCCTTCTGCTCTCTTCATTTGTTTTCTTGCAGGTACAGTTGCAACACACAAAGTTGTACACAGCTCATTTCATACGAGGTGTGTCTGTTTTGTGTCTCATACCTGTTTCCATGTCTAGGTGACATGGTGACATAGGATAAAGCCTTAGCATATGAAATTCATGAACAGCCATTAATGTCATGTATCAAAAAATTAGCCCCAGCTTTTGATGATCGATATCTATGCAGACCAAAAGTACACCACAATAAAATATCGCAGTTTAGTACCATTACAAAGGGCACACACAGACATATCGAGCGGGTAGCAGGAATTGAGCCCGACACACATGCATGCATGCACACACAGTTTCTCTCTAAAACAACAATCTGAAACGATGAAAATGCCCTCTACCTGGATGAGCAGACTCTGTCGCCTTTCCCAATGGTGATTCTTTCTGTAGAACAAAGGAGAAAATCATAGTTTGCATTTTGAACATGCCCCAATAAGATATAACAGAAGAGACTATATCTTCAACATGGCTTTGGATGTAAGCAAATAATTTTTTTTTATGTTTTTTACTAATAACCTTGCATGTTACTAAACCATAATATCACACGATAATTTCTTTATCTTTTTGTTAATAGCCTTGCAGATCCAAACCATGATTAGCAATGATTGGATAGCTAATTCTAAGACATCCCAATTGCTTACAGCACAAAGTTACACACACACACACATAAATATATAGCCAACTCTAGCTTATGCCTCCACTAAGTTCTGCTGGTCTTAAAAGTGCTTTTAGAGACTTTGATGTAAAACTGTGTGACTTAACAGGTGCATGTTCTAGAATACAGATCATTCTTAAGTTTGATTTTCCTTGCAATCTGCTTCTAGTTATTGAAACACCAAACAAGTTGTTTACTTAATTTGATTTTAATTTTAAAGTAGGATTACCCCACCATGGCATAATTTTTTTTTCCAAATTTTGAATTTACACAAATGTACGAGTTATAAAGTTATGAATCCTAAACAGCAACTACTAAGCTATGAAGAATAGGTCTTGAAAAAGATTTTCAGGTTACTTTAAATAAATATTCGAGGTCTTGGAAAGTTATGATAAACATTGTAAAAAGGGTTTAAAATTTTATTAAGACTCCTTTTTCCCAATTCCAATTATATAAACCTTTATTTCTTGAGATCCCATCTCTCTATCTCTTGTTGCATTACTTGGAAATGCATCCAACAAAGAAAACCTTCCTGAATCAAGGCTTTGCCTGAAGTTTATTCAAATCAACTGCAACCTCGCTGAGAACGATCTCCAGGAAGGCTTAATTTATGGATCTTCCAGTCAGGAATGGGCCTTGATCCCGAATCTGGAGAATGTCACCTCTTTGATTATTGCAGTTTCCATTTCTTTTCATTATTGCATCAATGATTCTTGATTAATATAAAGGTATTATGTAAAAAAGAGCAAAAGGATAATACTCAAAAAGGACAAAGATCTAAAGTTGTAAACGTTTTCAACTGAATATAAGAAATATCTAGAAATGAAAATAATTAGGGAAAACATCCAGTCTTCTATTTGACAGATGAACATAATTTTAAGAAAGCAGGATGCCAATATGATATAATACTATCAGTTTCCACAACAACTGCTATGTAAGAATGAAATTAGTACCTTGACTGTATAAACTTTGTCACCATTCTCATTTATGTAAAATTGAAGATACATGGCTAAATAAGTTTGATCTGTCAAAATCATTAGAAATCATTTAGAAATAATCACTTAAGATCCGATAATGCACACAAATGAGAAAAGCATAAATCTTAAGAATAATAAGCTCAACTAATAAATATCAAACCACAAATTATTTCTTGTTAGAAAGACACTGCTAGAACATGAGAAAAATGAGAACTTTCTATGTGCTTACACAGTCATCACCTATATGCATTTGTCTGTATGTGTAGAGAGAGAAGGTGATATTTCATACTGGCTCAAGATACCAAAACAATATGATAAATATGCTTATACTGCCATTAGACCTTCAAATTTAAAGGTTGTAGATACAGTTAAGGAGTAAACAGACACATAAATGTGATTCAAAATTTATATTTGTAACTTATTATCTTTCATTACTGTTACGAAATTCAAATTCCCCTTGAATAGTTGTGAAATCTTTGAAGTGCAACCTATTGGGTCTGAGAAGATTTAACAGTAACAGAAATGGTGTTCTTAAACCAATAAAGTTATTAAGTATCTAGAGAAAAGAAATCTCGACTGAGCAATAGGAGAAGAAAGTGGTCAAATTATTTTTTTCATTTGCTCACCCATGATGGCAAATGGTATTCATGCTTAGACATCTTGGGGTAAGCATAACTGCATAAGATGATGGAAAACAAAAAACTCAATACATCAAGAACTGCTAAACATTTATCTGCGGATCCGGCTAGCGAATAAGATACATTTTTAAGACCATAATTTGTTTGAAATATGCCCTTATCTCTTTCTCCTGAGTTCATAGGACCCTATCAACCAAATAACCAATTCATAGAACAAGGGAGTAGTGAACATGGAAATGGGCAGTTTTGAGGCCAAAGCACAGTATGACCCATAGCAAAGTGCTTTGTCAACAGCATTGCACATAATCTAGCTAGTCCAAGAAGTCACACCTCTGTGGCACCTTACAAACACTTGCTCTGCTTCACTAAGACAACCAAACAACCCACACATCTGAACAACACCAGTTAGAACATACATATCTAAGACATACCCAAGTGCCAAAACATGACCGTGAACCAAACGTTAATGCTAATTCAGCAATAGCAATTTGAAACAGCAAAATTATCAGCGGTGATGGCAGAAATACTAAACAGAAACAAGGTGAAGGCTAAAAAAGGTCTTTACAAATTGGTCCATTAGTAACCACTTATAAATGCTCTTGTGAAGTGTTGTATCTTGTTAAGATATATTATGTAATATGAGTTTTTACTTTTATTCTTGGTCTACCCCTTGCTTGTGTACATACCTTTATTTATAGGGGTAATTTTGTCCTTGTACAATAGGTTGTTGTAGAGAGTCAACATTTTTCGTTTTTTTTGTTGCCTCGAGGGGTCAACCCCCATATATCATGTATTGTTTCTTTGATAGCTAAGGAATGAAGCTTCCCTTATTCCTCTTCTTCCTTGCTTCCACTTGTATGTTTAGGATTCTTTGATATGGTATCAGAGCCAACATCAAGGGAAGATTGCTGCTGATTGAAGGAGGAGGCCCCATTGTTGTTCGCCAAGGTGCTATTCTGGGGTTTGTGCCCAAGATTGGTGATGTCAACAAGGCCTGGATATGACTTTGGTTTTTCTGAAGTTCAAGATTGGGAATCAGTAAAACAGGATTTTAGAAGCTTCAGCAATCAAGAATCACTTTCATCCAAGGTATATAGGATTTTTAGTGTTTTTTCTGAAATTTTCTGAATATGGACCCCTTTTGGTGTCCAGTTTTGATGAATCTGCTCATATAGAACCTATTGGTAGATCTTTACAGTTGGGTTTGGCTCTAGTAGGGTTGTTTTTGTGAAAGAAGCCTGTGGGATTCAGTTTGAGGAGTGCACAATTTGATTTGAGAAAGTTTTATCAAGTTCCTGGATTCCTATTTCTGACAGTAACTGTATGGCTGCATGTTGAACATATCGTGCTCAGTTTGATATAGTTTTTACAGTATTGGCAGCCAATATGCTCAGTATTCTTGGTAGCCTTTTTGGTTTGGTTGCTACTATATTGCAAATCTTGCAGGAAAATATTTGCAGTTTGGGGGTTCGGAGAAGAATGGAGAAGAAAGATTATGTTCATGTTATCCCCATCAAGATGGATGGGGCAAATGACACATATTGGGCTGAATATGTGTGAACCATAGTTAATGGCCTCGGACATGGAGGATATCTTGATGGGTCGAAAAGGAAGCCTGAGACGGATGACGAAAACTATGAGGTTTCTTTTGAAGAATGGGACATGGATAATGCTAAGGTTAAGTCTTGGCTTCTAAGTTCAATAGAGAAGAATATTGCTCTAAATATTGTGAAATTTGAAGAAGCAAAGGAATGTTGGGAGTACC
The DNA here is from genome assembly GCF_984573655.1 of Nuphar pumila. Classification (NCBI taxonomy): domain Eukaryota; kingdom Viridiplantae; phylum Streptophyta; class Magnoliopsida; order Nymphaeales; family Nymphaeaceae; genus Nuphar; species Nuphar pumila. The sequence goes on from NC_143253.1 coordinate 134,229,630, forward strand.
TGAAGCACGTACATGAGCAGTCAAATTGGGCAAGAATGTATCAACTGACTCAAGAACTCAAGTGCTTGAGACAAGGAAGTTAATCAATTCAGACTTTTCATGCAAAGTTTAAGCAGTTATGGGATGCTCTTACCCCTATGCTTCCCAATATGAAGTATGCAAAGTGTAAGAAGTGCAGAGAGTATAAGAAACTTGAATCCGAGGCTAAGGATCAACAGCAGGTCATAGATCTTTTGACGGCCTTGCGATACGAGTGTTACAGTGAGAGAAACAGGATTCTTCATTGTGCATCCATACCTTCTCTTGTGTAGACATTGTCTGAATTAATGGCAGAGGAAACAAAAAACAAGGCTCTTGGTGTTCAACCATCTGAGGAGTCTGCTTTGGTTGAGACTAGACAGCAAGGTGGTAGGAGTGGAGGAAGAGGAAGTGGCAGGTCAGGGAGTTTCAGGAGTGACATGAGTGCTGTAAGGTACCACTATTGCAAGGAGCTTTGGCATGTGAAAAATGGACTAGCTCTCAAGAAAAAGAGATCAGGGCTTTTGTAGCTTCATCAAATGAAGATGTGGTGAAGTCCAGAGAGAAGGAAGCTACTAGTGGAGTTCAGCCATCCTCTCATACTGTGAGCAGTATTTCCCAATCCTTGTCAGGAGGGAAGACACAGGCTCTTGAGTGCATTCAACAAGAGATCCAACAGCTATTAGCTTAGTCAGTCATGGTTTCTCATGCACCTTCTTCCTCTTCTGGTACTGCTCTTCCAGGTATCTTAGATAGACCTACTGATTGGCTAATAGACTCAAGAGCATCATGTCATATGACTACTCATGAATTTATCTTAGCAAATTGTCTTCCTTGTAGTGGTTCTATTATCACTGCAGATGGTTCTTCTAGAACTATATCTAAGATTGGATCTGTTAGTCCTACTTCTTGTCCTAGGGGAAGATTAAATGTTTCCCAAGTTCGTCATGTTATTTCCCTTGCCATGAATCTTATATCAGTTGGCCAACTAACCAAACTTAATTGCAATGTTGTCTTTTTTCCACTTAATTGCATTGTGCAGGATCAGCTATCAGGAAGAAGGATTGGGACTGGCCGTAGAAAGGGCGATCTCTATCACCTAGATTGGCTAGATATGAGTTCGAAGAGGAGATCAAAAGTTAATCTAGGAGCAATTATGTTGGATGACTCTATGTTATAGCACCAGAGGCTTGGTCACCTAACTAGTTCACGGCTTCAATTTCTTTTGTCCTCCAAAACATTGTCCAAAATGACGGCTTGTCAAGGAATGTCAAAGTTGTAGATTAACAAAAACTCATGCTCTACCATTTGCATCTAGGACAGTTAAGTCAGTTAGGGTTTTTGATATTGTACATTCTGATGTTTGGGGGGCCTTCTCGAGTGTTGCCTAAAAAAAGCTCAATATATTTTGTAACTTTCATTGATGAATGTACAAGATACACCCCTTCATGAAAAATATAACTGAATTACTTGACATCTTTTAGAAAATTGTGTAATAATTGAGACTTAATTTGCTTCCAAAATAAAGATCCTTCACTCGGATTCAGGGGGAGAATATATTAGTAGCTTATTTGAGAAATTTCTGCAAGAAAAAGGCATTGTGCATCAGAAATCGTGCCCCTACACTCCTGAGCAAAATGGTGTTGCTGAAAGAAAGAAAGAACAAGCATATCCTTGAAACTACTGGGGCACTCTTGGGTTGATGCCCCATGTATGGCTATTCATCAGATTAGTTGTAAGCCTTCAAGAGTTTTAAAGGGTACATTTCCATATCAAAAACTTTATAGTGTAGTGCCAAATTACAATATGATGAAGGTCTTTGGTTGTACATGTTTTATGTTGCTAGCAAACATATCCAAGGAGACAGGGCAGAGTTGTGAATGTTCCATTTTTAGAAAGAATTGATGTTGATCGTGTAGAGGCCAATCTTGATTCCCTTCCAGTTGATTTTGTTGATGCAACTCAAGCCATCACTCCTCTCTTATCCCCCACGTGTGTCATAGTTCTCATACCTCTATTCCTCCGACTCACTTTGTGTCATATGAATCACTCTTCGAAACATCGTGCATTTCTATCTTTAATCCATTCCTATGTTGAGCCAACTTCTTATGCAGAGGCAGACTTTCAAGAAGAATGACAGAGGCCCATGGCTTAAGAACTAAGTGCACTGAAAAGAATGCAAACTTGGGAACTTGTGAAATTACCTCACGAGAAGAATGTTATAGAATGCAAATGGGTTTATAAAATTAAGACTAAGGCATATGGCTCTATTGAAAGGTATAAAGTCAAATTGGTTGCAAAAGGGTAGTCAGCAGTATTAAGTAGACTTTGCAGAAACATTTGCTCTTATGGCACATATGATATCTACTAGAATCTTGCTTGTTGTGACTGCTCTTAGATTGTGGAGTTTATGGCAAATAGACAGGAAAGAACAAAGCAAATTGAGATTGATTGTCACTTCACAAGACGAGGTAATGAAGATGGAGTTATCTCTCTCAGGAATGTGGGATCCAAGGATCAAATTTTCGATGTATTCACAAAAAGTATTCCTCCAATACACTTTAGAACTTTTCCTTCCAAACTTGAAATGATTCCATTGACATCATCTCAAGTTTGAGAGAGAGTGTTGAGAAATATTATGTAATATGAGTTTTTACTTTTATTTTTGGTCTACCCCTCTCTTGTGTACATACCTTTATTTATAGGAGTACTTTTGTCCTAGGTTGTTGAAAAGAGTCAACATTTTTCGTCTTTTTGTGCTTTGTAAGGTCAACCCCTATAATATCATTATTGTTTCTTTGACAGCTAAGGAATGAAACTTTCCTTATTATTCTTCCTCCCAGCTTCCACTTCTTGTATGTTTTAGGGTTCTCTGATATATCTCATATCACAACCAATTCAAACTAAAATTGAAAACAAGAGAACGTCAAGAAAAAGTCAAAGTAAAACTGATGAGGATTCATCCAATTCAAGCACAAACATACTAAACTCGAAACGGTTTGTTCGACTTAGGTTCAACAAGATAGATGAAATTTGATACTCTGTAAACACCAAACAACAAAGAGAGATGTGCAATGAATAGTTGAAATGAAACCCTAAGATCAAAGACAAAATCGCAAAGAACTGAATCCAGCTGGTTGTGTATGACTTAATCCTGACCCGTACCGGATCCTATAAGGTCACGGTTTGGTAACAAAGGAAGGGGTCCTATTAACTATCTAGGTTACACCCGACACGTCCGGTTAGCATACAGGTGTAGTTCATGAAATTTCATACCAAACCAGGTCAGACCTGAGTTCTGATTAAGATTTGTAATTTTTTAATGTAAAAAAATATAAAAATATTATTTTCCAAAGTATGAATTGGGTATTCTTTATGTAATCCTTATTAAACTGGAGTATAGTTTTTCTTATGGTAGATCCAGTCAAATCTGGATTCAGATTTAAAACCAGAACCTTCTAAATGGTTCCTAATTTAAATCCACTGATTTCTTGTAGAAGTCCGACCCGTTGACACCCCTATTGCAAGGAACCAATTGGACTAGACATAAAACTAAGTCCGGTACAAATGGTTTTGGATCTAAAAGAGTCCAGCACAAACGGTTTTAGGCCTAAAGAAGTGGCCCATATTGTGAATGTTTTTAAATTTGGATCCAATCCATCTAAAAATTGAATCTCTCTCTCTCTCTCTCTCTCTCTCTCTCTCTCAAATGCATACATTTGGCTGGCCAATTTTGGTCCATGCCCAGCTCACATAGACAGCCAAAAGCAGTTTGCAAATTGCCTTTGACTATGTTTGACCGTGCTGACCAGTTCAGGCCGATCGACTAGCCGGTAATCCTTCCACTGGCTGGGCCTGACCCAGTTAACACCACAAGCTGGGCAAAACATCCAATTTACCACCCCTACTTATTTTACATAAAATAAATAGTTAACATGACATCATAATTAAAAATGAATTTTATACCAGCCATACCCTTTTTGTGTGTGTGTGTGCGCACATGCAGGTAGAATGAGCTTGGTTCACCATGACCTCGAGGTAAGGTTCAATCTTCATGGGCCAAGCATGAACAGCCCATGTTCAGCTCAATTACAAACACTACGAGTTGCATCAACTATAATACAAAATCAACTTAGTGCTTTAATCTGGATACTACTTGAATCAATTTGGCGTTTGAATCATACACTAAGATGAATTAGTTTAGTGCACCTAAGATGAACGGGGCTGAACAATCTTAGTGTTTTCAAGTCTCAGAATTGAATACCTTCACACCAAGTATTGCATTTTGCTATGTTCTTCATCTTGGCAAGAGCCAAGTTATAAAGTCCCAAGCCTAAATAAAAGAGGATCAGCCCTCCTCAGTGGCAAACAGCCATAAAACTTTAACCAAATCCTATAGATATAATGATGAGCATTGAATATCTTTCTTGCCTGGTACTATGATTATTTTTGTTTTTTTAAATGACACGGAGAAACTGCCCTTGGATCGGAGACCTAATCGCACCGGTTTAGCCTGTTGTAGTTACGATCATCGTCCTGGTACCGTAAAACTCCATGAGTGCATTCTTCATCCCCCAAGTAGTCACCTTGCTTTGGCTTGCGGAGGGGTTTACGCCCGTGGGATTTGAACCTTGGCTGCCCATCTAGCGCCTATGTCACTTACCACTACGCCAAACCCCTTGGGGACTACTATGATCATGTTAGCAAGGTTAAAATCTATGCCACAAAGACACAAGAGGATACATATACGTGGTTCAGACACGTGACACAGATTCGAGATTTTTTTTAAAAGCAAGACACGAGGACACACATATATATAGAAGGGAGTAGCTGCCTATGGCCTTAAGTGCCTACAACGAGCGACTTGGGGTTCCAAGTTGTTTTTCCCAAATCTGACCATGCAGATGCGTTCGTCATGATCGATTTGCTAGGAAACGATTGTGTTTTTCGATAAAAAACATGATTTTTAAGCCTTCAATATTTATGATATTTATAAAAATTTTACTCCGCCTGTGTATAACTGTTTAGTTATACACTGCTAGTCCCAAGCCCGGATAAAGGAGGAGGGTTGCGGTAGGCCAATGACAGCCAGCATAAAAACTTAGTCATACCCTATGAATATGAACCAATATGAGAATTTTGTTGGGGTGTTCCCTACTGAGCGACACACTGTACTCTATAGGCCCAGAGGCAATGATAAATGGGCAAGGGTTGCTAGGTCGTCGCCCAGAAGCGACGCGTCACACCAACGCTCGGGTGTGGTGTCAAATAGGCAAGGGTTCCCTCACTTTGTTGGACGGGTGGGGGTAAAGAAGTTAGTCCAAGACCATAAAATTAGGTTAGCCACTTGGAACATAGAGTCTTTAACTGGTAAGTTGGTAGAGTTAGTAGATGTTATGCGTAGGAGAAAGATTGATAGTGTATGTCTACAAGAGACCAAATGGGTAGGTGAGAAAGCAAAAGTGATAGAACCTTGGGGATATAAGATTTGGTATACAGGAATAAATAAGAATAGGAATGGGGTAGGGATTGTTATGAGTCGTGAGTTTATAGATAATGTAGTTGAGGTCCGTAGGAAGGGTGATAGGATTTTACTTATTAAATTAATATTAGGTACGGATATTATTAATATTATTAGTATTTATGCACCTCAAGTAGGTTTAGATGATTCCATTAAGCGTCAATTTTGGGAAGATTTAGATGGAGTAGTACAAGGGATATCTTATGGAGAAAAGCTTTTCATCGATGGTGACCTTAATGGACATGTAAGCATTAGTAGGGATGGATTTGAGAGTGTCCATGGAGGCTATGGTATAGGAGAAAGAAACGAAAGTGGAGAAAGGATTTTAGATTTTGGTTTGTCCTATGATATGATCTTAGCAAACACTTGGTTTAGGAAGAGGGAGTCTCGCCTAGTAACATTTAAAAGTGGGGTTAATACGAGTCAGATAGATTTTTTCCTACTTAGAAAGAGAGATAGGGGTTGTTGCATCGATTGTAAGGTTATACTGGGAGAAAGTGTAGCTACACAACATAGAGTCTTAATTTTAGATCTTAAAATTAGACAATACCGCAAAAGGGATAGACATAGGATAGATCCTAGAATTAAGTGGTGGGCACTGAAAGGAGCTAAACAAGGAATGTTTGTAGAGCAGGTAGTTAAGAAAGTTGATTGGTGTCTCGAGGAGGATTCAAAATCAACGTGGAATAAGATAGCGGGTGGCATGAGAAAGGTGGTTAAGGAGTGAGTCTAAAGGTGGTGCACCGCTAGGTAAGGATACATCATGGTGGAACGAGCATGTCAAATTAGCTATTAAGGTTAAAAGAGAGTGTTATAGAAATGTAAGTAAGAGTCGTGATAATGAGAATTTAGAGAAGTATATGATAGCAAAGAAGGAAGCTAAAAAAGTAGTTTGAAACGCGAGGGATAAGGTATATAAGGAGGTTTATGGCAAGTTGGATACCAAAGAGGGCGAGAAGGATATTTATAGGCTTGCAAAGATGAGAGATAGAAAATTGAGGGATCTGAGTATGGTTAGATGTATCAAAGATGAAACGCAAAGGGTTTTAGTCAAAGATGAGAAAATTAAGGAGAGATGGAAAGATTATTTTGATAAGCTATTTAATGGAAGTCATGCTAAGGATCTTGGAGACTTCTCCATTCCTTTTCATGAGATGAATCGTGACTTCATGCGCAAGATTCAAAAGAAAGAAATTGCAAAGGCTTTGAAGAAAATGAAATCAAGAATGGCAGTTGGCACAGATGGTATACCTATCGAGGCTTGGAAATGCTTGGGAGAGAAAGGTTTAGAATGGTTGACAAATCTTTTTAACAAGATTTGGGAAGCGCACTTCCCCACTCCCTATGGCGCTTTCGGTAACTCTGGTTGAGATGAATGGTCATCAACAGTGGATCTGTATGATAAGCGAATCGGAGTCCAATCTGAATGCATGTTTCGATCTTACTTGAATGATTCAAATATGAAAATAATATGCCAGACTTGGATTGGATATTTGACAGTATCAGATCCATTTGATAAGTCTAAAACTATGTCAGATAGGTGCGGGTGCGGGTGCGGGTGCGGGTGCGGGTGCGGCACTTTCAAAAACCTTGGGTGCAGGGGTGTTGCAAAATATATATATATATATAATCATACACATGTATTAGAAAAATAAAATAAAATCATAAATAATATAACAATAAAATATATTTGGATCCACAGATGGACCCATATGGATCCAACCTGCAGACCCAAACAGTCGTTGAGTCGCGGATCCAAACCGTGGATGGATCACGGGTCACAGGCCCGGTCAATCCACTCCTCGCACACCCCGTGCGTTAAGTAATATAAAAAAAAAAGAACCCATACTTGATAGAACTGCGTTAGGGCTCATTTCTGAACCCTAACGCAACAAGCAAAAAAAGGCTGGGGGCGGGGGATTGCGCAGCCGCCAGGGGAAGGGGGGAAGGTAACCGATTCCCTTCCTTTCCAGGGGCCACCCTCCCTATATTACTCCCCTCTCCTCACCCTCTTCCTCCCGAGCTCTATCTTTCCTCTCTGTTTCCCCAACTTCTCTCTCTCTCTCTCTCTCTCTCTCTCTCTCTCTCTCTCTCTCTCTCTCTCTCTCTCTTTCGATTTTTCACTCGACGGTGGAGCAATCGACACCGACGACCTCCCCAATCGCGACAGTCTCTCCTCCTCTTCGCCGGAACAGGTAGGATCTTTGTAAAAATTTTTGTTGGGAATTGAATGTGTTTGGTGATGTTGAGGTGGGTTACGGGGGAAGCCCTAACCCGAACGGCACAAAGTTTCTTTTCGGGTTCTTGGCTGCCGAAAAACTGAAACTTGTGAGCTGGGGGTTTCGGCAGCTATGAAATCCGAGCTTAGGGATTTTTGTCAACCCTAATCCGAAAACCCCAAATCTATGATTTGGGGGTTTCGGATGTCTATTGTAAAGGTATGATTGAAGGGGGGGGGGGGGTAGTTCTTTAAGTTGACATGGTCTCGATGGATTTCACATACGGTCGAACCTGTTTTATGGGTATAAGCAAGGTCGATATGTGAAAAAGAGACTTTTATGCACTTTAGAGAATTCATGATCTGATCCTGTCCTCAATTTTCTTGAAATTCACGGGTTATACCTGTGTCTCTTTGAATTTCACGATTCAATTTTGTTCTACTTTATTTAAATTCTGCAGCCAATTTCATAGGGCAAATTTTATAAAAAAAAAAATCCAAAAATGGACCAAAATGACCCTAGGCGCATTGACCGCACCCAGGGACAAGTTGACCGCACCCAGGGTCGGGTTGACCGCACCGGGTGCCGCACTCGCGTCGCGTCGACGCGGGTGCGGCACCAGTCTGGCCGAATCCCTGTGACAGGTCTAAAACCAAACTGAGCATTGATGATAGAGAAGATAGGGTAATGAATATCCTGTGTAGTTTTTCTTGTGAAACTCATTTAGAAAATAAAAACCAATAATTTTTTGTATAACTATGTGTTAGGAAAAAGTAATTATGTATAATAATTTTTTTGGTATTTATTTGAGATTTTCTATCTTATTGGTTGTAGCTTTATCAATAAAGCATTTTTTATTTATTTGTATTTTTAGATATTTTTTAAAGTATTTTTTAAGTTTTCAAAAAAAAAATGAGGCTTACGCCTCGCCTCAGTTTTTGGTAGAGCACTTCGCTACACCTCAACGCCTTTCACAACATTGACTTGATCCATCTAAGTATCTAACAAATAAAATATGAGCATTCAATGAAATTTTAATAAAATCACTAACAATTAAATTCCTCAACATCATCATATAATGCACACAAATTCATCTAAAGTTCTAAAGAACATTACGGTAATTTTTTATGCATGCTTGTTTGAAAAGTTAGCTCAATCAAACAACTAAAATCACGCATAATAATTCATATCTACACTTAATCTCACAAACAAAAAAACAAACATTTTTATTTAACAAAAAAATATTTTTAATTTCCATGATTTAAGAGTCAATTATATGTTCATACACAGTAACATGCACATTTGCAAATAATTACACAAACTGAAAGTAACAATTTCACATATACGATTTTTATATAAACAAACTAAAGCATAAACAAACTAAAAAAATTGACATATACATTTTTTATACACAGTTAATTAATTGCAAAAAAAATCAGTCATTAAGAAGAAGGGAAGAAGAAAAAAATAGGGAAGAAAAAAGAAGGATGGAAGAAGAACGGAAGAAGAAAAGGAAGGGGGAAAGAAGAAGAAGGGAACAAGAAAAAGAAGAAGAAGCAAAGAAGGGAAGAAGAAAAAGAAGGAAAAAAATGAAAGGAGAAGAAGAAGAGACGAGGAAGGGAAAGAGAGAGATGGGTATGTTCTTATTTTTATTCTGCTTTCTGCAGGATATATATATATATATAAGAGGGGAGTGCCCTAACCCATCGGGCCTCCCCTTTTATTTTCTTTTTTTACATATTAGATTTGGATCAAAGGGAGGCTTTGACCCAATCAGTTTGAGGTGTGTGCCTTAGGCTTTTTGGGCTTTGATGGGCGTTTTTAACAACATTGATTTTTAGTATGCCAGATATGTAGATCATATATGGAGAGCCAGATATACAAAAAAAAGTGAACATATTACATTTTTCTCACTAAGGGGTTCCTTACCCACCCATGGTAGCAAATATTATCCCATATATATAGGGTAATATATCGGTCTTAAATGAAACATGCTAAATGAATTTTTTGGGATCTTTTGTTTTATTTTTAAATTCTGACCGTATAGATGTGATCTACGTACTTATTTTATAGGGATCAGCTCTTGAAGCGTTCAATTCTGATGCATGGGTGGGTTTTTATAAGGTTCGAAAAATCAACAGCCTAAAATCCTTGTAAATTTTTTAGGCTCTAAATATCAAATTTTTCATCGAAAACACATGATTCAGGTGTGGATTCCTAGTAAATCGACCATGCCCAACACATTTATTGAGTCAAAACCATGAAAAAAATACCGAAAATGCTGAAAACCCATTTAGCATATTGAATTTAGCTCGGATATATATAGGGAAATGAAAACCTACAAAATGGGCACGATGCTAAATGAAAAATGCTACTGGATTTCTGGTGTTTTTTCTGAAATTCCAACAGCATAAATGTGTTCAGCATGATTGATTTACTAGAATCGTGCATTTTGGTTGGAAAAAATGGTATTTGAAGCCTCAAAATTTTATGAAAATTGTAGGCCGTTGATTTTTGAAACCTTATAAAAACCTATCCATGCATGGAATCAAATGCTCCAATAAGTGATTCCTATAAAAACAAACATATAAATCACATTTATACGGTCAGAATTTCAAAAAAAGATAAAAAATCCAATAGCATGTTTTATTTAGCACCGTGCCCATTATATATATATATATATATAACCCAGAAAAGGATTGCAAGTTATTAGTTATGCAAAATTTCTTCCTTTGTTGTTGATACTTAAAAGCACAAAGTCAAGGTTGACGTTTCGGTCACACAATCTTCACTGAAAATAATCAGCTAGTTACAAAGCCCCATCACCATGCTCAAATCATAAATCTTCAAGCCAAATAAAAAAATTGGAACCCTAAAAAACAGAAAAACCCCCAAAAGCATGTTCTTCATAGATAAATGTTTACTCCATGTTAAGAATTTAAGTTATATAACAGAGAAAACTAGAACAATGAAAAACCCTGTTAAAACGTAGGGGCTAGCCGGCTAGGTTAGTTTCAAACTTTCTAAGATGGAAAATCTAAAACTACCTCAATCTCCCCTTTTACACACAGAGAGAGGCACTGCTGCTGTTACCGCCTGAGTGCTTTTGCCAGTCGGAGAGGTGCCGCTGTCGCCTGAGTGCTTTCAACGGTCGGACTCGGAGAGTTGGAGCGGAGGTGCTGGCGGTGAAAAGGGAGGGTTCCAAAGGGATGGGGGCCAAGGAGTGAGGCTGACGTGAGACTAGCTTGAGGGTTTTGTTCGAAACCCTTAACAAGAGTTTTTTTTTTTCCATTAGCTCAAAAATGGGACGAAAATAACTTTAAAAGCCGTGTCACACAGTCGACCGTGTCAGATTCGGTCAAACGGATGTCTATAACGTGTCATAGAGATGACTGTGTTGTATCATGTGTCATGCATGACACCGGACTATTTTCACGTGTCCCTGTGTTGGGCAGATCACTTGATCTGCTCTCGGGTTTGGGATTCTATTTTCTGACATAAACCAATCCCAACTGGTTGCTATTTAGGCGGGTTTGGGTGAACTCTGATGGACCGGATACCTAACCTGTTGACAGGCTTTAACCTATCCCATAGCTTGCCCATCAAAATAAAAACATTATAATAGTAACTGATATAGGTTATACGTTTTTACTCTGAACATAAATTGAATATACAAGTCAATAATAGGTATTACATGGGAAAAATATAAAAAATAAAAATCAATAGTAAAAAATAGAAAAATAGTTATATAAGAGGATAATCCTGACAGATAAAAACATCAAGCTGCCGTATATCACACATGAAACTATCCGTCACAAGGTCACATAAGCATGACACAGACTGTAATGAAACGCAGCCCATTCAATTCAATGTCATGCATGTGAATTTGATGGCTCTCTTAGATCAGGGATGTCAATGCTATGGGTTTGGGTACGAAAACCATTTAGTCAGATAGTTGGTTAGTCCTTTCAAACCCACTTAGATAAATGGCTCAGTGGTCGTTGTATTGCATAATTTAGATTTGAAAAATGACCATAAAATTAACGTATTTTCTTAAATGCCCCACTATTTATCTAATTGTCTGAATGTTCAAATACCTTAGGTTTCTAATTTTTTCTAGTTGCTTTCTCATATACTAATTTTTTATTTTTGCATGTCATGATGCTAAAATAATACACTCAAGAAACTTCTTAACAAAATTGCTTTTAAAAAAGGATTGCAAAATTTCAAACAATTTGCAAAACTCGTGATGAGTTTCTCAATGCTCAATTACGAAAATCATAAAATTTACAAAAGTTAAATAATTGCAAAATTGCGAACGAGTATTGCATGAAGTATTGTAAAATTACAAAAAAATATGAAAATCTGATATTGCAAAATCTCTTATTCAAATCACACCCGTATTGTGAAATTTTGTCACATATAAATGATGCTTTATTTTGCAACCCTTTTTTTTCATCCGAATATCTTATTTTTGCAACACCAAGTGTTCTTATGGTTTTCAATTCTTTCAGTGATCGTTCAACGACATTCCAACGACATTTTGATGACATTCAGACGAATATTTCGGTGGGCAACGACTTTGGAAAAAAAAGTCATCTCATCAATGGCGGTTTATCGATTGTTTTTTAGTTTTTTCGATGTAGAATATTGCATGTTAGTTTTTGCAATTTGGGGGGGGGGGGGTCGTCTCATATAAATGTGCATATAGTTACTTATTTTTGTTTGTTGCTTGTTAATATTCTATGATTTTGTTAATATTTTATCTATTTTTTATTGAGGCTAGAATTGACTTTACATAAGCAATGAAGAGGAGTTAGTTGTGTGGAGTATTGTGGTTTATTGTAAGTTGTTGGTTTTCAAAGTTGTTAATTGAGTGATATATTATGTGGTTGGTGTAAGCAGATATGATGGTTGCTGAAATGATATTTGAAAATTATTGTAGCACTGAACAACTCTTTTGGAGATCCATAATAGCTTCTAAAAACAGCAGATATAAGAAATTTGTAGTATTAATGAAGCAATGTGTGGGCATTTGATGCATTTACAAAGTAGTCTATAATATGCTTCTTTATACTTTAGATAATATTTTTTAATATTATGCTTATTTTGTTCAAGTACTAATTCAGTTTAATGTTGTGTAGAAGGTTAGTTCACAACAATGAAGAGTCTAAGCTAGAGGATGCACTTGCGCTTGTAAATGAAAGTTGATGAAGATGACCATCACACTTGCGTTAATGAAAGTTGAAGTTGTTTGATTTTTATTTTTTGAGGATAATGAATTATATATATATATATATATAACAGAGAATAAAGTTGTTTGATTCTTGCTTTTTAATAGAATTAATTATTTATATAAAATAAAAATGGATTGTCTATGTAATAGGGAATAAAGTTGTTTAATCATGTTTTTTGTTTGATATGTGTTGTTTATACAATAGGTGATTTATTTATTTATTAGAATCAATTATGTATAATGTGTATTATGTAAATGATGATTTTCGTATTAGGAAAGAATTTTGTAAGGTACATACGAATTTTAATTTACTTTTTTTTAATCAAAAAGAAATTTGGTTTCGGTATTGCAAAATTTCTTAATCGCATTGTAGCAGAGAAAGCCAAAATTCAGGGTATGCAAAAATAGGACATCAGGATGCAAAAAAGGGGTTGAGAAACGAAACATGCACTTTAATAAAATGAAATCGCCTATGCATTGCATTCATTTAATTTTTCATAAAATAAAGTCACCCATATATTGCATTCATTTAATTCTTTCATAAAATGAAGTTGCTCATAAATTACATTTATTTCATTCTTTCACAAGAATATTAGTTCTCACTTCGTCTTTGATTGAAAGAAAAGAGAATATCTGACTCATACCACATGATCACATGATCGGACACTGACTGTGAGATAAATAGACTTTGTCTTGATAGAAAGAAAACACATCGATATCCAGCTATCACAGTTTGTTAGAGTGGATGGACTAAAAAATGCTAGATATTTCATCCATACCACATGATTGAATGTTGACTACTAATTTCATTTCCCATTTCACCTATACCTAAGATGCTTTTATAAAAAAAACTCACTGTCAATGATTTTTTGTTAATAAAGCATTGCCAATTTTTTCAATATCGATGCTTGGCTATGAAAAAATTGTCATAATTTCGCATTGGTTGGAGACCACATAAAACCTAGCTTCTGTGAAACCCAAGCTTTACTTTTACATTATTTGTAGAGAAATTTGCAATAAAAAAAATTTCACAATACTAATGCGCTAATTGTTTTGAATTTTGCAAGATATGAACTTCCACAACATTAAAAGAGATTTTTGCAACGTGTAGTGTGAAACTCGTAACAAATTTTGCAAATTGTTTGAAATTGTGGAACCTCAAATGTGATTTTGTTGAGGAGTTCTGTGAGTGTATTATTTTAGTGTCACTACGTGCAAAAATAAAAAATTCGCACATGCGATGGGTAAAAACAACAAGAAAAAATTAAGAACTTACAATATTATTTGTTTAATGAATTTCATAAATTATGATATATTCTTAAAAATACATTATTTTTGTCATACAATACCGTCATTTTTCGATTTAGATTTCTTTAAGATGAAAGACAATCATATTTGTTTGTTTTGACTGATCTCCAAGTAAATAAAGTCCAAATCCAAATCCCAGCTAAGAATTGATCAGATTCGTGAATGTTCAGCTACTCTACTATAGCACCTTCAGCTTCACTGTACAGTACTGGTTCCACCACATTAGTGCTTTATACAAGGACAGTGCCACACAAGCAATGCTAGTACTCAAACTAGATAACATGACACGTGGATGCAGTGTATTGGATATTTTCGGGTTAGGATAATACAATGGATCAACAAGGATCACAGATTCACAAGCCTCAAGAGAAACACAAGAAAAAAAACACATTACCACAAAACCAACACCCCTACTTAGAGACACCAAGATACAGAGAGAGAGAGAGAGAGAGAGAGAGAGAGAGAGAGGGGGGGACGCTTCTTCAAAGGGTTGGTGAGACTCAGAAATGGCATCAGTAACAGCGACTGCCTCATGCCCAGCATCAACCTTTGGAGGTACAAAGCTGTCCAAGTTTCCAACAGGAGCAGCACAAAGAGTGGGGTTGGCCTTGAACCAGCAGCCCAAGGGAGGAGTGGTGATCAGGGCACAAGCAGGGGAAGTGGAAAAGAAGAGCAACAGCAGCAGGAGGGATGTCGTGTTCGGTGCTTCCATGGCTGCCGTGTTCTGGTCGTCGGTGTTGGCGACTAGAGAGGCAAACGCAGCCGAAGGAGAGCCCAAGAAGGGGAGCCCTGAGGCTAAGAAGCTGTATGCTCCAGTTTGTGTAACCATGCCGACTGCTCGCATATGCCGCAATTGAAAACCAATTCATTTGTTGGTTTCATATTGCGACCATGTGTTTATGTATGTTAACTTGGTTCTCTGCATCTTTCAAGTAAATGGTGGTGTTACTTCATCGGCTTCTGCTATAATTTTCTGCCCTTTTGGTAACCCTTGATTGATTTGATTCTTCTAGAATCTAGACCATAAAGGGTGGTGGCAAGATAGAATTTTAGTGGCTTTTATAGGAAAAGATGGTTTGCCTAGACTTCAGTTTAAAAAATGGCAGCATTTGTCATGAAGTTATATCCATAAGCAAATGGATAGATCTGAACCTGAGAAACATGTTTTTGCAGAATTACTATGCTGAACCCTGTGTTCTAGGACATTAATATTATTTTCATCGAAAATGACCTTTACAGCTAATTTGACATATTTTTTTTTTTAAACCTTACAATTTTAGATATTGTCTTCATGTTCAAAATCGTAAATATTTGAATTTAAAAAGACTTTTTTTCTTCTTTTGTACACGAACTTCATCTTATCTTATATACGTGAACTTCCTCCCAATATGTACAGTATCTGTTTTCAAATTTGTATCTCACCAACTGGATGTCGAAAGCTTGTGCTTTTACATTCGTTGAAAAGCTGAGAGATAATACTATGATATTTATGATTTAAGTCAGAACCTAAAACCTTTCTAAGATTTTCATTTTTTAGTTTCAAAACTAAATTAGAAAACAACCGAATAATGAGTAAATTTAAAGAACTTTTTAACCTAAAAAAATGAAGGATTTTGAAAAAACATAGAAAAAAATAAAAAAACTAAACAAAAATACATTTTCAACAATACTTAATTTGCTGAAAAAAGATGAAAGAGCGCTAAGATACAACCCCAAAAGCATTCTTAAAACTTGAGAAAGTCAGCATAAAATATATGCGGACTTGAGGAAGCCTGCATAAAATATGTGTGACTTCCTCTGCATATATTTTATGTAGGCTTGAAGAAGTTAATTTTTTTTTATGCAAGCTTCTTCAAGGCATAAAATATATGCAAATTTTCTCAAATTTTTAGGAATATTATCATGGCTGTATCTTAGTGCCTGTTTGTTGTTCTTCAACAAATCAAATATCATTTGAAATGTACTTTTGTCTAGTTTTTTTGTTATTTTCTATGTTTTCTTTCATTTTTTGGGTTGAAACATCGTCTGAATCTATCCTTTATTCTATTGTTTCAGTCTAAGGAGCATATTTATATTCCAGTTTTGGAACTCAAAAACAGAAACTCTAAAGGGGGGTTTTTAGTTCTGACTCAAAATATGAAAGTTATATGGTTGTGTCACAACTTTTCAACTACTATAAAAAAGGTCTTTTTAAATCCAAATATTTGCAATTTTAAACATGAGAAGAATATAAAAAATTGTAAAGTTTTTAATGTAACACATTATTTTAGCCATACAGTACAAACATTTTCCGAATTGTCATTGTTATCACTTCAGCAAACTGGCTTTCCATAGGAATGTTGTGTAACAGTTCTCTTCACCTTTCATCGTTCACACCTCTTTCCGCTCAGGTCATGCCCACAAGAGTCATCTCATGGAGCGCGAAGTTGAGTTAAAATGAAAGAATTCAGAGCACAGTTACGAATGATGCTAAATCTTCAGGAATTCACTTTTCAGCAAGCTCACTTCCATAGCAATGAAACCACACATTCCTTTCATGCTTCTAAAACTTTATGAGAAGCTCATTTTTAAACATAGACTATAGATAGATTGCTTTCCCTGATGTATAATCAAACTTCGCTGTTGCTAGAACTGTGGCTTTTATGTTAACAGAGTAGTGCTTTTTTCCCACAAAAGTTATGTTTTAGTTAAAAACTTACTGTGATGGGCATTTCTAGGAAAAAAGGAAAAAAAGAATAAAAGATGTGTTAAGACGAAGCACATGTTCTACCCACTTCTTAAGTAACTTCTTATTTGCTTTCCCATATGCTTTTAAAATGCGTTTATTTCATGCATTAAGCATTTTTTAAGCACTCGCTTATTGCTTCACGCTACGGCATCACTGCTTTCACTTGCTTCTTACACTAGTAAGTATGATTAAGATTACCTTCCATGCAATTGTAATCTTATTTACCAGCAAGACCCACCTTATCAGTTATGTCTTTGGATCCACTGTTCATGAAATGTAAACTGCAACTTCAACATTGACCTGTCGACAGTTAAATTGCTAACTGAAGTGGATAGTAAAGCATTACAAGAACACGAGTCAAATAGGTTGTCACAGGAAAAAGGGCAGCTTTAGAGGTTGTCATTTGAGTCAAACAGGAATTACCAGACCAGACTTGTCAGGGACTGCCACATGTATACGGCACCAAAAATATGAAGGAACTAAAGATTATGGGTGTATAAAGGATCATAATTATTAACAACGGGCTTATAGAATCAAATAACTCACACCATAGCAGTAAGATTTAAAACTTCCATTGTCAATTGCTGTACACTAGTTGAAAAATCGTAGGGAGGGGAGAACTCAAGGGTGAATTATTACCCTCAGTTATGAATAGACAACTATAAAAAGAATAGGTTAGTTAATGCAGTGCCTTTGAAGTCTTCTTTATCTTCTCAAACAGACTCCACTGTGATATTTACATCTTTGGAGTTGATGATTGCTTCTTCCTTTGTTCTGGGCTTCGGAGGGAGAGGGGCAGACTTTGGAGGTTGCTTATTCTCTGACTCAGCCTGTCTCAAGCTAAGGGAGGTGTAGACAGACATTGCACACAAAGCTACAGCTGCCCCACATGTGCTAACTAGTCCTGGATTAGTGTGGAAATACATAGAACCTCCCAGTAGAATCACGCATGTCTTGAACTGTCCTAGAATAACATGACTAGTAGCAGAAGTTGCCCTGGAGATGACAAATACAGGCTAATGTCTTTGAAACCAAAATCTGAAAATTGATAGGAAAATAAATTGATCAAATTCTCACCCAAGTGCCAATGCCCCCGACAACTGGAGTAGAAAACCAAGAGCTGCTGAAATAAGTATAGCAATGGTGTTGTGTAAATTCCAATCGAATAATAATACACCGGGAGGATCTAACCATGGCATCAAAGCAGCTAAAAAGAGAAGGGTCACGGGAGTGGTCTTCCACATCAAGCTGCTTAAGAAAAGGTCATACAGAAGACAATTAGAGGATCATGTGATGGAAAGAAAGGGTTCACAGATTCTAATACAAGGTTGAAGACATGAAAACAGTCATCTGTTTAAGAACACACACACACACACACACACACACACACACACACACACTTACGCAAGTGCTGTCCAATTCTCCTTCTGTTGCAAATTTGACCATAGAATTTTGTTGATAGCACTAGGAATTATCCATGTTAACGCCACAACAGCACCAAAATAGTTAAATTGCAAATCTGTAACTGTTGCCACAGCAACACCTAAGGATACCACAGTTAATGCCAACACCTGTACAATCATATAGAGTAGTACTAGTCATCTCCACAGAGTCCACAATTGTGTAGTTAACAGTATGGGAAAAAAGACTTCTCGTGCTTCATGAAGGAAAGACAGTAATCTATGTGTCACAATAGAACCAAATTCTCTTTTAACATTTCCTGAATGAATGGTCATAATTGATCTAAATTCTAAACAAAGTGATTCCCAAAATGAACTTTTTTCTTAGGATATCAAGAAGAAACATTCCATTGAGAGGTAATTGAATATTGTTTATTCAATTACCAACAAGCATACCTTATTCAAAGTAACCGTCTTCCCGAACAATATGAATTCTGCTAGAACTATGGTTGGTGTGACGGTAATTTTGGCCATCTGATAAAACCCAACACTGCATTTGAAAAATAAGAAAAGATCGTAAAGGCTTCGTCAGTCTACTCAATCAATTAATCCCATTGAGAGACTGCATTAATCATGAAGTCCTACAGCTTATGACTTGCAAAAACAGACAGAGCCTCACCTGTTGTATTTTAAGCTGACATTAGCGAGACCATTAGAAAGAGCCATCACTGCACCCAGAGAAAACAAGGAAGAGAACGGAGTCGATTTTGATGGAGGAGAGACAGGCAGCAACGACGTTACTCTAAAGAGAGCGAGTAATAACCAGGCCACTAAATAATGAATAAATGTGAGGAAAATCGGGAAGTTAAATCCGACTTCCCCCAAGACCTGAATCGACATCAAAACTCAGTTCCACGATCAAACCGGAAAAAGAAAATCCATTTTAAAGAATCAAACAGACAAACCAAATAGCTGATATCAGTCCAACATCTGAACTCTTTGTTATTCAACAGATGAACACAGACCCACCAATTTATTCGCCATGATGATACTAATTCCCACCAAAAAATTAAATGTCATGGCCACAAAAGGACTACAGAATCGTTGCTGCTGACGCCTAGCTCCTTCTGAAGTTCGAAGTTCATTAAACATAGACGCCCGAATCTCCTCCAATGCACGCCCTAATCAATGATTAAATATCAAAATCCCAATCATATACACAAACCTGTGAACCAAGTACTACTGACACCCTTTCTATGGCATCAATAAAATCGAATTAGTCATCAAAAAAATTCTAAATATATGCAACGACATTACGTTTTTGCCTTCAAAATCTCAAATAACAAATTCCATCTGAGGGACATTGTGAGGTGCGGGTTCAGTGAGCAATGAATCAATGCAGTTCTTCACAATTGCAAATGAGAATTACATAAGAACTCTCTTCAAAGATCCTCTAACCCTTCAGTATGCAATTTTTCCCCATTTTTTATGAAAGGGTTTTGGGCATAATCACGCAACATTTACTCATTCACCCGTATAAACAAGAAAATGCATGAGATTCTACAATACCAACAAACGGGTTTCACCTCAAGAAGGCATATGCATACTCATTCACAGAATCACAGGTAAATAATTGAATGGCATTCGCTAGAAACATATTTTCTCTTGAGATATCCAATACCAACAATCAGATTTTTTTCTCACAAATACCTCATATGCTTCACTTCTTCACAGGTAAAAACATATTCATGAAACTATCCAGGTTTCGTTTAATTGAGAAGGGGAAAATGCGGAATACCAACCAAAACAAATAGAAAACACGCGCAGAAAAACTCGGGAAACAATGGGAAAATGTGGAATACCAACCAAACCAAATACCGAAACACAAACAAAAAGCACGAGGAAAAAAACAATGCCAAAGAAAATAAACACCACAGAACGCTCAGGCACCGAGAAATCGCAGCCATACCGGTCTCTCCGGCATCGCTATCTTTTCTTTTGAGGAACTTCCGTGCTTCGGTGCCAAACAGAGAAGTCATGACGTTCTTGATGTTGAATCCCGCCATCTACACAAATGCGCCAACCATGCACGAGGAAGAAGACCCGTATGAGGAAAAACAGAAAGGTGGGTACCTTCAAAACGAGGCAGAGAGATGGAGAGATTATGAAACTCCTAGCCGGAATAGGCCACCGGAGTCTTACATAAGAGATATATATATTGTTTCTAGGCTCCACAACAGATAGGCACATATGGTTATACGATGGTATCGTTGAAAGATTTAGGGGAAAAGGGAGGGAGAAATCCAATTTGGATATTTGCTTTTCTAATGTGTTGCTCGGTATGCAGCAGAACTCAGGGAGCCGGTGCTGCTATATATCTAACTAAACAGGAACAAATATCGGCGATTTTAGAGCAATATTTTCAAAACCTGCTATAATTCCGAAAAGTTCGTGATATGTTCAACCTATTTTGGAAATACCATGACTTTATTGCTATATTATTGCATCATTAACGATATTAATATGTTCATATATTTTTGTTTTCAATGTCTTTTCAGTCAATTTTATATATTTAAATTTTTTAAATATACCACTGTTTTCCTGAGAATTTTTTTTTGAAAGATCATGAGATTAACCCTTGGCCGAGAAAATCCTGAAATTGAGATCTGTGATTATGAGGCAAGTTAATGAAGTCTTATTCTTTCATCGCTCTACATTTTTTTCTTTTTTTTATTATTGCATATCCAATTTTTTTCCTTTTTTTTCATACAAAATAAAAAACACTTTTACTAATGAATGTTGTAAATAGGCCAAATGGAGGGAACTTGAACTTTGAAGAAAGACAACCAAGAGAAATAGTATTTGCATGTGGGGCCATTTGCTTATTGCTAGGTCTGTGGAAACAGGCTCACTATAAGACTACTGCTGATAGTAGTTTCTTTAATGTTCACAAGGTAAATGTTAATTGTGATCTATAGAGGGGCTAAGAAGTTTCCGTGTAACACAAAGAAAAGTTTTTTGATTATTGCTTATATAAAAGTATAAAGAGGGGAATATATTCAGCTTGTAGCCTTTCAACTAAGTTCTCTATGCATAAAAGATCATGAAATTTTAAAGGACTAAAGGTAATCAGTTGAAAAAAATTCCCACCGTGGCATATGTTCTTGTTGGTTCTTTTTTCGACAGAGAAAACTGGGGTTAGGCAGACCCCTACCAGTTATACAACCATACCATTTGGGGTTCGAACTTGCAATGTCCCAACACAAGGTGACATGCACTAACTGCTCCTGCCAGACAAGCAGAGCCCCCCGCCCCCCCTTGGTGTTCTTGTTGGTTCTTAAGAAGAGAAAATGCTTGGTTTTTATTGGAGAATTTTCGTGATAAAGTAGCAAAAAGTATTTTTGCAATTATTGAGAGAGAGAGAGAGAGAGGCTTCACAAGAAAACATACATCATTAGTAAAGGGTGGTTTCCTGTGAACATCCACAACAAACAATAATAATTGTGCTTTTCTTTTGAACGAGTGTAAATCATTAAAACTTTGCTTCAATTGTAGGTCGAGCATAGGATGTCGCTTGTTCAGCAAAATGGTAGCGCTGCTATTCAACACTACAACAAATTGAGGCTATAGCGGCAGTAAAAAAATGAGCTATAACCTCGTGTAAATTGCCAATGAAGGAAACAACGTCTGTTCACCGATGGCACCGTAACAGTGGCATTTCTTCGATCTATAGCGGCAATTATAAGATGGCCAAGAGCCTAAGTTCACATAGAAACACAGGGGGAGTGATTGGTTCCTCCTACTTGGGTAGAAGCAATGTTGTCAGTATTGGCATCGGCCCTGAATTGTTGGACTGCCGATACCGATACTCAGCTGATTCGTTCTGTATTAGCCCAAAAATAATACAAAATTATTACATGTCAATCATTCTCGTGACATATGTTAAAACTATTAAAATAATTCTAAAAAATATTTTTTTGGTATTTTTTTTACATTTATTAAAAATTAGCCGTATCGGCCCTGCAGCGTATCGAAATTCGGCTGATAGGCACCAATACTGATAACATTGGGTAGGAGGGAGTGAACGGTTTTGATGTTCCTTTTCTTTTTTTGTTTTTTTTTAATCTAACTTGGTTGATGTAATCTACATGTTTTTTTTGTTAGGAATCAGCTTTTGGATCATCTGAATACATGTGAGCAAATTTTTATATAAGGTTTCAAATCTTCAATCTAAATTTTTCTTAAATTTTAAATTTCATAAAATAATAATTTTTTCAGAAAAAGTGATTCAAAATTAATTTCTACCAAATAAAATATGCTATACACATCTAGGGCTGGTAAACGAACTGAGCAGCTTGTGTTTCAGCTCGTCAAGAACTTGTTCATGACCAGTTTATAATATAGCTGGCAAGCTGAGCCATGAGCAGCTAGTTTAACTTAAAAATGAGTTGAGCCCGAATACAGGGTGTTCGGCTCGGCTTGGCTTGGCTCGGGAGAGCTCGTATAAATAAAAAATATGTATATTATATAATATATATATTTTAAGTGTAATATATAAAAATAAAAATGCATAAAATATATATAAAAAGAGAATGATGAGTGAATATATATATATATATATATATATATATATATATAATATGAACTATGTGTAATATATGACAAACAAATATATTTTAGGTGTAATATATAAAAATATATATGTTTCATGTATAAATAACATGGAACGTTTTTACATGAGCCAGCACATGTTCGGCTCATCTCATTTAAGAACGAGCCAAGCTCAAGCTCAGATTGGCTAAACACGAACACGAGCCAAGCCACGAGCTCAGTCCACTGGTAAACGAGCTGAGCCGGAACATGCACTGTTCGGTTAGTTCAGCAGCCTATACACATCTATGAGGTTTGATTTGCAAAACGTGCCTTAGAACATTGAAAATCAACACTGCGGATGGTAGGAGGAACCAATTCCTCGGATCACAGGATCTAGAAAGGTAAATGCCATAGTTGGTGCTCCAATCTTATGAGGGATCTGAAATGTTCAACAAACCTATCATTTGGATTTGGCATGCTATAAAGAGTGTACATCGCAAAGTATCAATTTTATCACTAAACAAGAAAAACCAGATTGCCATCTTATTGCCCGGATTCCACATTATGCCTTTCTCAAATGCCAAAATTTGAATCTCAAGTAGCATAATAACCCTAGGTTCTCGTTGCCTTATCATGGTTAGGGCTGTAAGGCTGGGTTGGTCTTGTCCTCGATCCAAAGTTTTACCTGGCAGGAAGGTGGCTCATTAAGTGACCCGGTTCTCGATGAGGGTTTTCCTTCGACAAAAAAAGAAAAGAAAACTTGTGAAGCACAGTGCGGATGAGAAATAATGTTTGTCCATTCACCAACAAGATGCACGTTAGCCACCCAATCAATGGCTAAATGGTAAAGATTGAATGTATGATGAAACCCATCCTATTTCAAATGATGAGATCCGTTTCCCCTCCCATGTGAACAGCAACAACAAAAGGCAACCATCTTGCATCAAACCCAACGTGTTCATCATAAGCAGAATGCTAATCAAGCAACAGAATAAATTCACTGTACTCTACCACCAATGTTTGTGCTCCACATCATGAACTCAAAATGCTTCAACAACAAGCATCATGGTTAGCGTGCATCTGTGACTTACCAAAACAAACAAGAACAAACAGCTAAAGCATACGCACAAATGGGCATGCATGCATGCACATGTGTCATGAAAAATGCAGGACTTTTATGCTGCATAATTTAAGTGAATCATACACTTTTTCACCTTCAGCGGGTGAAAGGTAAAAGAAACTCGTTCAAGGAAATTAGCTGCAAATTAGAGTACTTAACCTGTTTAACAAGCAGGAATCCCACCGTAACCCTTAACCTAAAGTGGGACCCTAACATCTCTCTCTCTCTCTCTCTCAAGTAGGTGCTTCATGTCATATAGCAATTCAGAGCTAAGCTTCGACTGTGCATTCAACTCTTCTCGAATATCTGGATGATTCCTGAACCACTGAATCAGTGCTATGGCACTGGATGCTTCTTGCACATCTTCGGATACTCCACCGCCAGCTCTGCCTAGTTCAGTTCACCTTCACCTGATTCTGCTGAGAGCTTGCCCCCATTGCCTCAAAACAGGCATGTGCATCAGCAGTATGTCACACATAGAGCAACATGCTTAACAGCTTTGATGGCTTTCCAACCTGCTCTAAAGGTTTTTCCATCCTGATGATCTCTGGGAGTAGCCAGATTCTTCCCACATCCTTGAGGACGGGGAAAATATGGATCTTGCAGGAGACATGCACAAGTTGATTCTATGCCAACTTTTGAACAAGGGATTTGACAAATACATCAGAAAGGCTCCTTAGTTGCCTGGCAATGCGCAGTGGGAAAAGTAAATAGACATGTTAATTCTTTGCAAACACAAACACACATTCCTAGAGACTGTCAAGTGATGTAAACTCCCAAAAACTATCAGGGGCCAAAAAAAGCTGTAGTTTATTAATCATAGTTTGAAAAATAAAAGTGATTTTTTTAACACTAAAAGTAACTAATTTTTCAAAATACCACCATCTCAAGAATGTCTCAGGAATTTAACTCAGTTATGTTTGCTATAACTAAATTAATTTTTCAAAATACCACCATGTCAATCATGGTTTGCTTTGTGAAAATTGAAAAGAAAAAATATTATGATTATATGCATGAACTATTTTGCTTTTGACATTGGTCAAAGGTAGTGTTGGCATCCAAAATTCAATGAATACAACAAGGTGAAATGTGTATGGCACACACCATTGAATTTGTCCTCACCAAGAGTCAAACCAATTGTGGTCCTGTTATAAGTTGCATTTCAAGCAGAACATTGATGGCCTGTAGTAGTAAAATGACTAAAATCCTTCAAAGGTTTGTTCCGGTGGCATCACACAATAAACATGTGGTAAGACATTAACCCTGAAATCATACAAGCAAATCAAATCCTTTTTCTGGGAGTAAAAACTACACGACTCGCTCATCCAAGGCATCTTGGGCAGAAGATGTCCAAGGAGTTCTAATCTTATTAGCCATTCAGAACCAAACAGATCTTATGAAAAAATCTTGAATTTATAGAGGTTGGCACTTGGAAACAATATTTGAGTTTAGATGCTTGTGTGTAAGGTATACAAGGTTTGTGAGTTGTGAGGGAAGTACAATAGATCAATAGATTAATCATACTAAAGAAACAGAATAAATTCACTCACTCTACCACCATTGCTTGTGCTCCACATCATGAACTCAAAATACATCAACAACAAGCATCATGGTTACAGTGCATGTGTAACTTATCAACAGAAAAAAGAACAAACATTTAAAACATATGCATAAATGGGCATGCGTGCATGCAAATGTGGCATAAAAGATGCAGCAACATTTACGCGGCACATGTACAGAGTAAGTGAATGATACAGTTTTCCATCTTAACATCAGTGGGTAAAAGAACTCATTCAAGGAAATCAGCAGCAAATTAGAGTACTTAATCTGTTCAACAAGCAGGAGCCCCACCATAAACCCTTTATGTAAAGTGGGAGCCTATCGACTCTCTCAAGTAGGTGCTTCATATAATACAACCATTCAGAGCTAAGCTTCGACTGTGCATTCAACTTTTACCGAACCTGTTGAATCATGAACATTTATAGACATGCGACCGACTCGCCCAGCATGGCACTGCATGCTGCTCGCACATCTTTAAATACTACACCACGGAACCACCGGCTCTGCCTGATTCTGTTCACCTCCATCCTCTCTCCATGCATTCAACCATCCAAATTCCAACAAAGAAAGCAGGATTCTCCAAAAGGGATTCTGCAGAGAGCTTGCCACCGTTTACTCTAAACAGGCATGCCATCGGAAGAATGCTGCACATTGAAGAACATCCTTGACAGCTTTGATGGCATTCCTATCCGCTCTAGAAGTTTTCCTATCCTTCTGACCTCCTGTTCTTCCATGTACTGCAGCAGAAAGCTTCCTCCCACATCCTTGCATAAGCAAGGGTGTAATGATTGGGAAAATGTGGATCTTGCAGGAGACATGAACAGGGTGGTTCCATGGCAACTTTTCAACAAAGGATTTTGACAAGAGGAAGGCTCATTAGTTACCACGATTGGAAATATGCTGCTGGACATGAAAATGCATATTTTAATTTTAATGGGTTGCCACGATGTGAGAGATATATAATCTCTCTCTCTCTCTCTCTCACACACACACACACACACACACCCCTCGAGAAAAAGGTTAACATATATTCAAGGTGACAATGCAGTGTGCAAACTCCAGAAACCATCAGGTAAATACTGATTGTCAACTCCACATTCACCTACTTACTGTCCACACAACCTACGCATATAAGCATAATAAATGTGGCCTTACACCTCGAGTTGTGCCCAAAGCATTTTCTTCATCTATTTCACCAAGCTTATTTTTAACAATGAATAAGCAGGCACTAATAATTTTATTTATGTATTCGTGTGTAACATATAACATTTGCATGCTACATATCCTATAGGTGGCGATCAATCAAAACTAATATAATTATAATAGATATTCTAAATAGGAAATACTAGTAGCTTTCTATGATTACAAACTTGTTCATATTATTCAATTACAGTTACTCAGTTTAACCATGACTCAAAACCAATTTTCAGGGCCCTGATATGATTAGTAACAAACAGCGCCTTTAAATGCATCGCATAAACATACTCGAAAATGAGAACAGAGCTCAAAAACATGCAAGTATCTTGCTTGGTTGAGAGAAGTTAATAACTATAAACAAACACACGCACGGAGAGAGTGAGACCATTTTAACGTGGTTCACAATGTGTGCCTGAATCCATGGGTGGAAAGAGGCTTAAAGCTTGGATCTTATTCACTGCCCATACAGTTACATAATACCCATATATATAGGGAAACAAACAATGTTGAAGAAGAAGGAATCCACCAAAAACAAACGATAAGAAAAGACTCGAAATAAGGATAAACTCGAGTTGTAATTGCAGATGCTGATAAACATGATTTTTCTTGATTAAGTCATAAGTCTGATAAGGACTCTACTAGTACCATCATATAACAATCTCCCCCTCAAGTTGGGGCACAGATGTCAATCTGACCCAACTTGTAGCTCAATTTGTGATGCTTCTCACGACTTAGGGATTTGGTGAAGATATCAGCTAACTGCTAACATAGGACATGCAAACTTTTTCAGTTTGAATCTTTTCTCTCACGAAATAATAGTCAGGTTCTTTCATGAAAAACAAGATTGACTCTGATGTATATAGCTTCCATATTGTCACACTTGAGTTCTATCAGTTGGGTAATGCTTATACCCATATCAAGGATGAATGCTTTAATCCAGATGAGTTCACACGTACATGCAGTCATGGCATGATACTTGGCTTCATCACTGGATCTAGCAACAATTGACTGTTTCTTGCTTTTCCAAGTAATGAGATTATCACCAACAAAAGAACAAAAGCCTGTAGTTGATCTTCTATCATTAGGGTCACCTACCCAGTCGACATCTGTAAATCCAACAATATCAAGGTTTTCATTTTTCTTCATAAGGATCTCCTTACCCACACTTCCCTTGAGGTATCGGAGAATTTTGTGAGCAGCTTCGACATGAGTGGATCGAGGTTGATGCATGAAGTGACTGATTACACTGATAACATACGTGATATCAGGGCATGTAATAGTCAGATAAATTAATTTTCCCATGAGCCTTTGAAATCTCTCGACGTTAGTAACAATCTCTCCATCATCTTTCTTCAATTTGCAGTTAGCTTCAAGAGGAGTTTTTGTAGCTTTTGCTTCAATTATCCCAGTGTCTTTGAGGAGATCTAACATGTATTTTTGTTGACACAAAAAAATCCTTTTGTTGGAGTGAGCCACTTCGATGCCAAGAAAGTACCTTAGTTTGCCAAGATCTTTGATCTCGAATTTGTTCGGCATGACTTTTTTGGTTTTCTGCATCATATTCAGGTTGTTTCCTGTAACAATTATACCATCAACATAAACCAACAGAATCACAGTGCCCTACGATGAGATATGCACGAACATGGTATAATCCACAGTTCTCCGTCTGTAATTGATTTTAATAAGAACTTTGCTAAGTTTGGCAAACCAGGCACGAAGAGAGTGTTTGAGGCCATAAATAGATTTTTAAAGTTTGCAAACTTTTCCGACCTCAGACTTGAATCCAGGTGGAGGGTTCATATACACTTTTTCTTCTAAATCACTATGAAGAAACACATTTTTTACATCCAATTGAAAAATACCTCACTGTTTAATGATAACAACTGACAAAAGAATATGAATAGAACTCATCTTTGCAATGGGTGCAAAGGTTTCAAAAAAATCAATACCTTCTTTCTGCGTGTATCCCTTTGCAACAATCCTTGCTTCATATCTTTCAACAGAGCTGTCACTATTGTACTTGCTCTTATATATCCATTAACATCCTATAATTTTTTTCCCTTGAGGTAATTTGTCTAACATCCAAGTATTGCTCTTTAGCAAGGCTCCCAACTAGTCATCTATAGCCTTCTTCCATTGGAAATCTTCAAACGCTTCTTTATAATTGGATGGTTCATGACGAGTATAAATCTTAGATAGGTAAGCTCGATATGACTTGGATAGTTTTGAAAGATCAAATTGAAGCTCTATAGAATGTGATTTAGTGGTTTCAGTGGCACAATAAGAGTAATAATCTCTGAGTCTAACAGGAGGTCGAGTGAGACAAGAAGATCTTCTAACATTACTGGCCTCTTGAGTAGAGTTGGGTATAGCTTGACTTGGGTTGGACTCAACCTCGGGATTAGGATTGGACTCTGAAATAGAAGGACTATAGATTTCTTGAATTAAAGAATCATTTAGGCCATTAGAACTAGGTTGAGTAAACAACTCAAGGGTAGGCAGAAACAGTCTAGACTTGTTATATCCTGCTGATTCTTCCCCTGGTTAGGACACAGGTAGTAAGCTTCATTTTAAAAAAAAATCACATCTCTTGAAATATACAACATTCTTGTGATGGGATCAAAATAGTTAAAACCTTTTTTTTAGGAAGAATAACCAACGAAGATGCATTTAACAGATCTTTTTTCAAGTTTGTTCTGGAATTTGTCTTGAAGATGAGCAAAGCACTTGCACCCAAAAAATTTCAAATGTTTGATGAAAATTTTATGATTTCTCAACCTTTCTATGAGGATTTTGTTTCCCAAACTAGAAGTTAGGATACAGTTTATAATGTAACATGCTATAGTAATAACGTCCGCCCAATATTGTTGAGGCATGTTCATCTAAAACATGAGAGACCGGGCAACGTTGAGTAAATGCCAATTTTTTCTTTCGGTAACTTCATTTTGCCGAGGAGTTCCAGTGTAGGTGGTTTGAGGCAATATACCTTGCTGGGTCAAAAAATCACTAAGGACTTCATTAATGTATTCTCCTCCAATATCAAACCTTAGATGTTTTATCTTGTGCTCAAATTGAGTAAGCACAAGATTATAAAAACTTTTGAAAACTTTGGCTACCTCATGTTTATTCTTTAGAAGTTATACCCAAGTGACACGTGATTTATCTTCAATGAAAGTAACATAATATTTAAAACCAAGCACAAAGTCTACTGGGGTTGGACCCTACACATCAGAATGAACTACTTCAAACAAAATGTTGTTTTTAATATAGGAGTTCTGAAACGGAAGACAAGTTGCTTTGAAAAACTCGCAAGCATCACACGATAAATTACCATGACAAAGTTCGGAAAGTAAAAACTTCAAGACTCTAGTAGAAGCATGTCCAAGACGGTAGTGCCAAAGACTATAAAGATTACTGGATTGCTCACAACTTAAGAACACTTTTACTGGTTGTTTGAAGACATATAGTCCATCATGTTCTATGCCTCTACCAATCACCTTTTTCATTTTTCTGTCCTGAAACACCACATCCTTTGAGAAGAAAACAACCAAACAATCATGAGTTTTTGTAATCTTACTCACAAATATAAGATTAGCAGCAAGTTTAGGGATGATAAGAACTTTAGACTCACGGTTTTGATTGATAAGTCTAATATTTTTTCATCATTAACCATCATGATGGATCCATTAGCAGTGTAAACATGCCTTTTTATACTTGACAAACCGTCATAACAATTTGTCATGTGGTCTAAGGCCTCGTAATCAACAACCCATTCATTGTTAGATAGACATGAAAAAAAGGCATGAATCTTAACTTGCTAATCAGTAGGGACATCATTAACCGACAACGTGGTGGCTATGTTAGTCTTAGCCATTTGCTCGAAGAACTCGGTAAGATCTTCTTTGGTGACAAAATTGGCAGAATCTTTTCTAGTACCTGTTTCCTTGTCTCGGTTAGGTCGACCAACGAGGTCCCAACACCGATCTTTGGAGTCACCCATTTTTTTTTACAGTATGTGCATTTGATTTTAGGCTTCATCTTTGATCGGTCTTGAGCGGTATTAATAGACGTCTCAATTGACGATTGGTATTTTTTGAAGCCTACCTGGCACACCATCTATTTTGATTGCTTTTCCTTAATTTTAGGACCAGGATTCATAACTTTTCTGCGAGTTTCTTACCATTGAATCATGGCACACATAGTGTTATATGATGGCAGCGGTATAGACATTAAGATCTGGCTACGCAAATTCTCATAATCAAGGCCGAGACCAGCAAGCACTTCAAAAACCTTATCTTCCTCGAGATGCTTCTTATTTTCAAGAATGTCTTTGGTTGGAGGATGGTATTGGAGTAATTCATCCCACATCCCCCTAAGAGTGTCGATGTAAACACTAAAGGGCTTGTCTTCACGAGTGTATTTAGCAATTTCCAACTGCAGTTCATATACTCTCACAAGATTGAACTGTTTTCTATAGATTTCTTTAACTGCATCCCATATTTCTTTTGCGGTATTCATAAACAATAAACTTCTAGAAATAGTTGGTTCCATAGAGTTTAATATTTAACTCATGACCATATCATTCTCAGATTCCCATTTTTCATAGATGGGGTCTGAGAGATTTGGTTTCACATTTTTTTCCAGTATCCAACTTTAGATTTACCACTTAGGAATAACTTCATGGCCTTTGCCCAACTCAAGTAACTGGTCCCTAAAAATAAAGTACTAGTAATTTCAAGTGGTTTTGATCATGGTAACCAACCTTATCAGCCGTCGAGCTTTTCATGGTGTGACCGACGACAACCCTTCCATCTTCTGCCATGAACGCCAACAAACAACAAACTCTTACCAAGATACTGGAACTTGCTTTGATACCATGTTAAGAAACATAAACACACGCATGGAGAGAGAGAGGGACTGTTTTAATGTGGTTCGGCAATGTGTGCCTACATCCACGGGTGAAAAGAGGCTTAAAGCCTGGATCTTATTCACTACCCATACGGTTACAAAATACCCCTATATATAGGGAAACAAACAACGTTGAAAAAGAAGGAATCCACCAAAAACAAACGATAAGGAAAGACTCGGGAGATAAGGATAAACTCGAGTTGTAACTTCAGATGCCGATAAACACGGTTTTCCTTGATTAAGCCGTAAGTTCGATAAGGACTCTACCAGCACCAGCATACGACATAAACTAGTTCAGCTAAATTATCAGATTGGGTGAAAGCAGTTTATGAATATAAACTAGTTTAGATGAAATTATCGTAAAGAAGACAGTACTATCCCGCTGCTTCCAATAACAAATAATTGAGGTCTCCCTGCATATGCCATCAAATTCGATAAAACTCCTGTAAGATCGATTTAAGAAATTAAATATAACCACTTAATCACATATTCAAAACTAAAACTTCAAGGGAAACCGAACAGTAAATTTAAAGGATGGCAACTCAGCTTTATAAGTTTATAACATCATCAAGTGAAACTAAAACATCTCAGCGTCATACAACTCAATGAATGGTAAATTAATGTTGCCAAAAAAAGAATTGTTTTTCATGAACAGTGAAGAAGCTAAAAGTTGAAAATAAATAGTTGGTGGGCGTTTGGATGGGACCAACTTATCCGGAAAAATAAAACCCTATGTTTATCCCACATATGCAGAAAATCTGAGCCAGCGATCCTTGCCTTGTATATCGTGCACCCAGTGTAATTCGGTTTTAATCTTATAAAACGAGATATGAGATTCTTCTTTAGACATCTAAGTCGTGGTATAGGAACTATAGGATTTGGTTAGCGATGTAAACCATTAGGACCCGGATTAGGGTCAAACATAGCCAGTAGCCAATACCAGATCCAATTGATCAGATATTGGCTAAATGGATTCAGATTTGGGTGTAGGAAAGCTCACATAAATCTAATTTTTGACATCCAACCAGATTCGGATATCCATATCAAATGCAGATATCAGTCACAAAAGTCAAAAACCATATTTGAATCCAATTATAATTGGATATGGTTTTGGCTTACCAAATCTGACCAAACAGAGTCAGTTTTGATTGGATATTGGATAAAATCTGACATGTTGATTTGGTCCAGGGCTCAACATGATTCGAGTTCGAGATTCGGGAAGATTGGATCTATATTGGCGTTCCTTGCAGATACATTTTTGTTAGATACACTAAGAAAATGCCTTTATTTTTTTTATTATTTAACCTTGTTTTGTTTAGGGATGGTAAGTGAGCTAAATGGATTGAATTTGAGGTGTTCAAAATCTGCTAATTTTTGTGACGAGGCCAGCTGGCCCGTTAAAAACGATGCATTATTTTAAAGTTGAAAAATAATAGGATTTGAGAGTGAAGCTTAAGTCGACTTGTTTAATTACAAATTGATGCAAATCTGTTATTGGATTGACAAAACTATACTATAATTACTCTATGAAACATGAAATTAAAATAATTAAACAAAAACAACAATAGCAAGAAGGTAATAGGAAATAGGGAAAAAGGGAAAGATAACGGTTTTCTAAAGAATCACATAAAGTCCCCAGAAAAAGTCCCTATAACAAGCATTTGTAGGAAATACCAAAACCTTAATTTTAAATTAGATCCGATACGGGTCCATTACATTAGAGAATATTCAAATAAAAAATTATAAACTAAAAAAAAAACCCTAAAAATAACTGGATGCAGATAGATACTTTAGACTCAAATCGCATGTTGCTCCCCAACTGCATAAAAAATGCAATGTTTCAATTTCAAACATGGAAGCAATATAATTTGAACTATAAAATTATTGCTTGCAATCTAAACTCACTGTCTATTTATTTTGCAAAATATTATGTGATATAAAATACATCTATGATATATTTATTACTAAATGAGCTAAACCAACCCCGGCTGATTACCAGTTTGTGCTCGGCTTGCAGTGACTAGTTTACAAGTTTGAATGAGCTCTTTACGAGTTGATCACCAGCCAAACTATGAGTCACTCTTCTCGTTTCTCAACCCTAGTTTTTGCTAGCTACAATGCTAGTTTAGACTCGATATATCCGTTGAGGCAAAGTAACTCTAGGGTTTTTGTTGGATATACAACACAATGTTGCCCCAATTAATAAGTTTTTGTGGACCATAGAAGATCCAGTTAGCAGATATGTTGATCCGGATTCATGCAAACAGGTGATCCTACTCTTGAGTTTGAATATGGTTGCCTTAACAAGAGTAGGGTGTATCGTCGTACACCCAAAAAAATGCAACTGAAAATCAGATTTTTTGTGTCGCTAATCGTGCGCACGATCAGCGGCACAAAAAAAATCATGAAAGACTTTTAGAGGCAGTCTTGAAGGGTTTAGGGATTCTGTTCATACTTGATTCACGTCGGTTTTTCTCAGCCCTAAGGCCCCATTTGATTGTGATAACCAGAACTGGGCGAACTTTTTAAGGTTATCCCTACGTTGTGCAATTGACTTTGCCTTTTTGCTAAGCAACTCTTTGCCTCATATGTAGGGGTGTCAATGGGTCGAGTTTGGTTCAAATTTAGGTGGAATTGGATTCATGATTGGATTTGTTTTAGGAGTTCGCTTTTCGATTTAGGTTATTATTTTTTATTAGGTTTTTTTTTTCTCAGATTATTTTTAAAATCTAATTCACTTTCACTTGTGCATGTAAAACCCTTGTTTCCAACAATTTTTACTGGATCCAGCACTTTCCATATAAAATTTGGATCCAAATTCAACTTTACTACATCAGATCTTGTTCAGAGAATCGGACCTGCCCCACAAAAATTTGGCTTCAACTTCCATCATTATCCACCCTATATTTGACCCATTTGGAGAACACTACAAGCAATCTGTGGATTAGCGACGGTTGTAATCCATCGCAAATCTGGCGCTGAACAGTTTAGCGACAGATAACTTTCATCGCAATTTCCTAGTCACTAATTAGCGACATAACATATTTGTCGCTATTTTCGTCGCTAATTTGCGATGAATTAGCGAATGCCATGATTCGTCGTGAGGCCATCGTTAATCCGCAAAGATTTAGTTTTGCGATAGATACACATCCATCGCTAATTCCGTCGCTATTGTAGTGAAAAAATTGTGACAGATTTCAATCCATCGCAAAACATCAGCCGATTCAGTTTTACGATGGATAAATATCCGACCCTAATCCGTCGCTAAATTGGAGGCCGATACTAATTATCGACAAATATTATCCATCGCTAATCTGTCACAAAAAATAAAAAAATAATTATTTGAAATATAAATATCGAGAAAAATATTCTCGTTATAAAATTTATATATCGTGTGTATAAAAAATAAAGTACACATACAAAATACATATACAAAGCAGCTGAAACAAATTTAACACAAGATACAAGGTGAAAAAAATTATCGATCCACTATAATCCTCGTCAAATTCTAATTATTTACAAGTGAACATTTACAAAGAGTTTCTTTTGAAACAATAAGAAGGTGCAACAAATTCAACACATGAATCTAATCATCGCCAAGATTAAAAACATCATCCTCTTCATTGTCGCGATCTGCCTCTTCATCCATGTTTCTATCAGCTCCTCTATGCTGATTATCTCTAGCATCCTACAAGCGAACTGAAATGTTAGTATTGATAAACAAAATATAATGAAATAAATTATATGCAATGCACCTAATCTAAGACAATCAAAGTAACACAGATGAATGACACATAGACTAGCAATAAAGTGAAGGACATTAACAGAATTCAGGTATGTGCTCTAAGGCAGTCAAAAAACTTTCATAATGATGTAATCATGCTCATATATGATGAAATCATGCACATATGTGTTCTAATATTGTCAACAAACTTTCATAGTGATTCAATCTTACATATATGTGTTATAAGACAGTCAAAAAACTTTTATAGTGATGAAATCATGCTTATATGTGTTCTAATGTTGTCAAAAAACTCTCATAGTGATTCAATCAATGCATATATGTGTTTTAAGGTTGTCAAAAAACTTTCATAGTGATTCAATCATGGATATATGTGTTATAAGGTAGTCAAAAAACTTTTATAATGATGAAAGCATGATCATATGTGATGAAATCATGCACATATGTGTTCTAATGTTGTAAAAAAACTTTTATAGTGATTCAATCATGCATATATGTGTTCTAATGTTGTCAAAAAACTTTTATAGTGATTCAATCATGTATATATGTGTTATAAGGCAGTAAAAAAACTTTCATAGTGATGAAATCATGCTTATAGATGTTCTAATGTTGTCAAAAAACTCTCATAGTGATTCAATCATGCATATATGTGTTATAAGGTTGTCAAAAAACTTTCATAGTTATTCAAGCATGCATATATGTGTTCTAAGGCAGTAAAAAAACTTTCATAATGATGAAATCATGCTAATATGTATTCTAAGGTTGTCAAAAACTTTCATAGTGATTCAATCATGCATATATGTGTTATAAGGCAATAAAAAAACTTTCATAATGATGAAATCATGCTCATATGCGATGAAATCATACATATACTAGCTTGAAATCTAACAACATGCCCTCTATGTGAAACTGTATTATGAAAGCATGCTTAAATTGAATATATCGTGTTTATGAATATGATTTCATCTTTCTAAATATCTTTGTGATATATATATATGTATATATATATATATATATGTATATATATATATATGTATATATGTATATATATATATATATATATATGTGTGTGTGTGTGTGTGTGTGTGTGTGTGTGTGTGTGTGTGTGTGTGTGTCATGTATCTATGCTTGCATGAAGTTATTTTCAAATTAATTATGCCCTCCATGTGAAATTGTATTATGAAAATATGCTTAAATTGAATGTATCGTG
Source organism: Nuphar pumila (assembly GCF_984573655.1). Taxonomy (NCBI): domain Eukaryota; kingdom Viridiplantae; phylum Streptophyta; class Magnoliopsida; order Nymphaeales; family Nymphaeaceae; genus Nuphar; species Nuphar pumila. The sequence goes on from NC_143253.1 coordinate 134,266,390, forward strand.
TTTATGAATGTGATTTCATCTTTCTAAGTATCTTTGTGATATATATCCAATAATGCATGATAAATTCGATATTTTCTTTATCATAGCATTCTTATGATTCTCTGTTAACTGGTTAGGATAATATCCGTAACATCATAGGACAAAATGACTGCAAATCGTGAATTGACGTACCGTAGGATAGTTGACAATGAAGTATCACTTGAATATATAGATGGTGTTGACAGTTTTATTGAATTTGCAACTGCAAGTGTCAATACAGTGGATCTCATCGATCGAATCAGGTGCTTCTGCACGATGTGTAAGAACAATCGATTTGTAGAACCTCATGGCGTTAGACATCACCTATACAAGAAGGGTTTTGTGAGTGATTATCAGAATTGGATGCTTCATGATGAAGAATTTTGGAACAATGGTCGTGAGCGATTATGTATCCATGAAGATATAGAGTTGTGTAACTGATCCAAATAAAATTTTTATTTGTTAGAATATGGTTCGTGAAGGTCACAGTGGTCGAGCACCCAGGGTTTCCAGTTTCAACCTTCATCTTCACGGGCTGCTTCGATAAGTATATCATTTAACTAATTGTATACTTGATTAGTTTAAATATGCATTATGTGAATTTCTAACTCATTTTTCTATAGATGATGTTTCGCCTGCACATGACCCACCTACACCAGTTATTTATACAAGTCACGAGACAATGCCGGATGCAGGGTCTTCTCAGTCTCACACACGACGACTCATTCAAATAGTGTATATCGATAATCGATCGTAAGTATTTTATTTTCACTTATCCAATACTTATCTTATAAATAGTGTATATCGATAGTTAATGTGTATCAATTCATGTCCAACACGAGGTTCGAGCCACAAGAAGTAATACAAGAAGTTAGGCAGTCACTAATTCAGCATCTTTCAGGACCGGTCACTCAATGCAAAGAGTACCCGAATGAGGTGTTGGATAGATTGTGGTCCTCATTCATGGTATACAATCGTTTGTCATAGCTAATGTATTTAATATTTAATTTTTTGTTATAGTCATATGTACTAACTTTCTGAAATTATTTGTAGGCTTTGAATCGCTTCGCGATTGTGAAGGAAGAGTATGACGCAAGGCGGGTATGGCAAAAGGTGGCTGCCAGTCGATTTGTAGACATGTTGCACAATATAAAGACTGCAACAATAAAAGCATTTGGTGGGATAGATGCTCCACTGCAGTGGAAGGGCCATGACCCTCCTACTACCAGGTCAGATTATTGGGATGCAATGTGCGACAAGTGGGCGAGCCATGAATTTTGAAACCGCTCAGCCAAGGCTGCACAAAACCGAGCGAAGATGCCCGATGCCCATCTACACACAAGTGGATCTAGGACTTTTGGGAGCTACCTGAAGGAAATGGTAACTCATCAATATATATGTTGTCAAATTTGTTGCATACTTTTTAATTAATTTTTTTTATTTAACCTCGCAGGAAGCAGAAAAAAGAGGCATTGTGCCTTACAAGAATGTGTTTGTTGAAACACATAAATGTAAAAGCACAAGAGAGTTCGTATTAGAGAAGGCGAGAGCGACAACGGTATGTATTTATTATATTAATAAACATTATAATAGACAAGTTATCATGAATATTGTAATTCTTAATTATTAATTCATACTGTAATTATTACTTTGTAGGAGTCATACGAGCAACAGATGATAGAGCAATATGGCGATGACTCCACTCAGCATCCGCCTTTTGATCCTGCTGCATGGGTGACTGCAACAGGTGAACCAAAAAATGGTAATGTGTTCAGGTTTGGGAGTAATATGAACATCACACCAGTCATTGTCTCCTTCAGCCAGGGCTCTCAGAGTTCTCCCGTCAACATCAACTCCCAACATCCGATTGACTCTGCTAATTCTTGGGATGGTGTCCACCAGCTTGTTAAGGACACAATGTGTGACTATTTACATGAAGTCATTTCTGACATTGTCCGTAATGAGTTGTGCAACTTTTTTTTGGAGAGGGGAACTTCGTCTGCAAGTACCTGTCAGGTATAAAAGTTTCATGTCACTTAATTTGAAATTAACTTCATGTAAGCATGGATACACGACACACGACACACACACACACACACACACATATATATATATATATCATAAACATATTTAGAAAGATGAAATCATATTCATAAACATGTTACATTAAATTTAAGCATGTTTTCATAATACAATTTCACATGGAGGGCATAATTAATTCAAAAATAACTTCATGCGAGCAAGGATACAGTCACGTCAAACATTGTAATATATTCAATCATTCATATCACAATAATATCAAACATGTACCTGCAACAAACACACTTTAATATCACGCTAACTACTACCATGACTAGCATGGACTCCGAACTATAAAAATAAGTGTACTTCTATTTTATAACATTCAAATCATGCTCAGCATGATCTCCGAACTCCAGCAAAGCAATCCTAGATACTCATAACTAAGTGAGTGTGTGAACAGGAAAGTATTGCATCCAAGAAAATAAATAACATGTGATGCGCTTGCATCACTTACTCACCACGGGTATTTACCCGATTTGCTTTTGCTTTTGCATATTTTTCTTATTTCTTTTTGCATTGTATTTTTAGCCGCATGCGATGCTTAGCACTAAGCATTACACAATTAGCTCAGCTACGTACCTGCAATGTACATTTATATATTGCAATACACATTTATATACGGTGAAGAAGGAGGAGGGCAATGGTGAGAGAGGAGGCGCAATCAGGGCCAAACCCCTCCCTCGTAACCCAAGCAACAGGGAGGGGGTCTCGGCCCTTCCCTTACAAAGAAGGAGAAGCAAAAGGCGGCGGAGCCCCTCCCTCAAAACCCAAGAAAAGAAGACAGGGAGGGAAATTGATTCCTCCTTGGCAAAAAAGAAGGAACAGGTGGGGCAAGGGCCTTGCCCCCTATGCCGAAAACACCCAGGCAGTAAGGGAAAAGCCCCTGCCGGCCGAAAGGAATGAGGGAGGTGCCCAAAGCTTCTCCCGGTCAGAAGGAACGAGAGAGGTGTCTCCCCTGCTGATCGAAAAAACTGGCAGGGGTGCCCCTTCTTGATGGTCGAAAAAGGGAGACAAGTTGGGGTGCAGCCCCTGTCTATCGGCCAGAAAAAAAATAGAGGACAGGCAGCCTCTGCCTGTCAGCTGAAAAAAGGAGACAAAGAGGAAGGGGTTGTGCCTGTCGATCGACGGAAGGTAGCCAGATGCAGAGAGGGCCGGTGGAGGCAAAAGGGTCGCCGTCTGCTAAGGGGCTAACCGACGGAGGCAAAGTCGACGGAGACGAAGAGGAAGACAATGGGATACTGAGAGAGAGAGAGAGAGAGCGAGAGAGAGAGAGAGAGAGAGAGAGAGAGAGAGAGAGAGAGAGAGAGAGATCTGAGGGGGCTGAAAGGTGGAGGGCGTCGCCAGCAACAGATGGAAGGGAGCAGCGGTGAGGCTCAGGGAAGAGAAAGGGAGCAACGACGTGGTGACCTCCGATGAGGCGAGGAGCGAGGCTCAGGGAAGGGAGCAACGACGCGGTAGATTCTGGCTGGGTTGCTGGTAGGGGTGGCAAAATCTGACACGACCCGCCAACCCGCTTCTTAGCTGGGTTCGGGTTTGGCTTAAACGAGTTAGTGTTGTAAATGGGTCAACCCGCCTAACCCGTTAATTAAACGGGCCAGGTTTGTGTTATGGGTATGCCAACCCCCTAACCCGGCTGACCCATTTAATAAACGGGTTAGGCGGGAGGGTCAACCCGTTTACCCGAATCCGACCTGCCAACCCGCCCGCCAACCCGTTTACCCGAACCCAATCCGCCAACCCGCCCGCTAACCCACCAACCCGTTTACCCAACCCAACCCGTTTATTAAATGGGTTAATCATGTCTTGTTGGGTTAGCCGTTTAATAAAAGGGTCAGGTTCGTGTTTGCCACAGCCGACCCGTTTAATAAACGAGTCGGGTTCATGTTGAGGTATGCTGACCCACCAACCCGCCGACCCGACTTGCCAACCCAACCCGATTGCTACCCCTAACTGCCGGTGGCAGGTAGCCGGATGTAGGGAGGGTCGACAGAGGCAAAGGGGTTGTCGTCTGCTAAGGGGCCGATCGACGGAGGCAAAGGAGGAGATTTGGGGGAAATCAGAGAGAGAGAGAGAGAGAGAGAGAGAGAGAGAGAGAGAGAGAGAGAGAGAGAGAGAGAGAGAGAGAGAGAGAGAGAGAGAGAGAGAGAGAGAGAGAGTTACGCACCTTAGATGAGCTTATATCGACAAATAGCGATGGATTAGTGACGAAAAAGTTTTGTGACAAAATCTGTTGCTAAGTAGCGACTTTCGTAGCGACAATAAAATTCTGTCGCTAATCCGTCGCTACGTTACGATGGAGTTTGACACAAAACTTTTCCATCGCTAATTAGCGACAGAGTTTGAGACAGAACGTTTCCATCGCTAAGTACGCAATAAATTTTAATTTTAGCAATGATTGCTTTTCTCTCGCTAATCTATCGCAACTTTGCAACATAAATAATTTGTCGCCAATTTCCATCACTAATTAACATTTTTCTTGTAGTGGAATAGATCAGATGATCTGCCAAATCATAGGCCAAGGGTTATGTGGCATCATCACTGTTCATCATGGTGATCCATGCCGACTACTGAAGGCACTTAGAGAGAGAGAGAGAGAGAGAGAGAGAGAGAGAGAGAGAGAGAGAGAGAGAGAGAGAGAGAGAGAGAGAGAGAGAGAGAGAGAGACGGGGCTCCAATAATAGTCGTTCATCACTACGATGGATGGTGATGATGCCAAATCATCCTCAGTTGGGGTTGTGATAGATGGTATGTTTGTTAATAGAAGAGCTAATGTCAAGCATATCTGTAACACCCCAATCTGGGACCTCGGGAGTCCGAGTTCGGTTGATATTACTTTCCAAAGGGAAAGAGTTCAAAGTTCACACAGAGACAACATGGCTAAAAAAAAATTCTTTTTATTCTCATAATCAACTTTTTCTTTACAATGTTCATCATTCATAACAAAAGAAAAGCAATTACATCTTTATTCAATGACAAGAAAATAAAATCTACCATGTACTCTGCTGATGACGAAGAAGCTGCTCACGTTCTGTTTGTGTTAATATGCCTAGAAGCTACCGTTGTAATTAAACATTGGGAGTGAGTCTACAACCCAGTAAAAAATAATTATAAGAAAGTAAACATTTAAACTTACAACTGTAGTGGGCTTTAAGCTCCTAGTCTTAGTTTAGTTTTTGACACACCACACAAGTTGGTATATTTTAATTACCCCCATTAACTTTCTCAACACTCTATCAAAACAACTATCACTAGGTCAACTATACCGATCATAGTCGTCTATGGGCGTAGCAACCCCGTAGAACACCCCAATTCTACATATTGGCCAGACAATGAACCATACACTCCTAGTGGTTATCAGACAACCAGGCACTGCAGTGAACCACCACGAAGACCCCACCCGTAGCTGGCTGGGAGGTCAAGCTCTCAATCTTGGTATGGTTCATGCTACATCCTAACCATGATGGTTATCAACCATCCATGGTCCTCTAGAGTCCCAAACCTGGTGTGAGTGTAATCCTAAATCATGACTAAGTTCAACACATTGAATCACATTCTCAAACTCATAATTCACTTATTCTCTCACGAGTGATGTCATGAACGAATCACAATAAATCACATTCTTAAATCTCATGATGACCTTAGAACTCACACATATCTCTCACTAAGCACGCAATGGTATAGTGTCTCTGCATCATTAAATCACCGACGATACACTAGGTAACCCTTACCATAGGTCGCCACTTTCGGGATTTAAGATATCTACATGCTGATCTCAAAATATCCATTTATACAACATGAATAAAATAAAATAGACTCCAATCTAAACATAATCTCATCACAATGCATGATATTAATAATTATATAGACATGCATTCACAAATCAATTCTCTTTCTAACATGCATGACAAACTACAACTAACATGCATATCATAATAACATATATAAGAATTCAACTCAGAATGTTAAGCATAAAAATTTAATGCATGTCATGATCTCACTCAAAGACTATCATGCTACTCATTTCATTCACAACATTACAATAACATGCAACGTAGAAAAATATTTATTTATATCTAAAATTACTTATAATATCCCTTACCTCAAGATCAAACATTGTGCTTTCACCACAATCGAGTTTTAAGAAGCTCTAACAATGTAATCTGGTCAATACATAAACATGCTTGCATTAATGCATAAAAGCACTTATAGAATTACCAAAATACCCCTCCTAAATTGACTCATGAAACCTTGATTTTTGTATCACTAATTTAACCAAAACTACTGAGTAAGTTGATTCCTTTTTTCGATACGAGTCCAACGCACCAAGCCTCACTCAATTCTGAGTTTGGGGTGCAAAGTTATGTCCATTTTACCAAAATGAATCTCGAGTTCCCAAAAAGAGTATTATGATCATTTTAGATTTTGGTATAATTCGAGACTATCTTATGATATGATCCAGATCCATTTATGATCTGGATCTAACCCTATCTGCTTGGATCCAGATCCATTACTCATCTATATCCAGAATGACTTGACTGGATCCATAATAGTCTGATTGAATCCAAGACATTTTAACTGGATCTAGAATAGTCTGACTGGATCCAGAACAATCTGATCTAGACCCACCTCTGATATGGATCCAGGACTGATCCAATCAGACCCAAAACAGTCAGTTTGGATCCAAAATAGGTCCAGATCAAACTAGATCCAAACTGAGAACCCAGATCCAGTTAGATCAAACTGATTCGGCCTGACTCAGATTTATCCAAACCGGTTCAGCTCAGACCCGAGTCGGTCTAAACCAATTCCACTTGAACCGGTTCAATCATAATCGGTTTGGTCTGAACCAGTTGCAATCCGAACCGGTTCAACCAAAGTTTTCCTTTTTTTTCAAGGTTGTCTCGGCCTGGGTGCGACCCAGACCGACCCGATTCGGTCTGGGTTGCACCCAAGATGAACCGCACCCTCCATGTTTTTTTTTTCTGGCTCGATTTGGGTGCGACCTAGACCGACGGGTTCGGTCTGGGTCTCACCCAGACCGACCCGATCCCCCAAATAAAACCCCAACAAGGGGTGAAAGGGGCATCACCCCTTACGTCATCCCCTTCTTCTTAAATAGAGAGGGGTCGACCATCGAAGCTGGCCCTCTCTGTCCTTCCCAGCGATAGAGGGGTCGGCCACCGACGTCGGCCGACCGGTCCCCTCCTTCTACCCTCTCTCTGACTCTCTCTCTCTCTCTCGTCCTCATCCTCTGTATATATATATATATATATATATATATTCTTTTCCCCTGTACATCATCGACAACCATGGCTGCCGGCCCTTGCTCACTGGAAAAAGGAAAGAAGAAGAAGATGAAGAAGGAGAAGAGGAGGGGGTGCTCACCTAACTGCCATCGTCGTCACTGTCGTCATCGTCATCACCGGTAAGTGCCCCTCACTCACTCTCTCTTCCGCTCTTTCTCTGTCTCTTCCTCTGCCGCTCGTTGGGATGCGGTAGAGGGAGGCTGCATGAGGGCTTTTATAGCCCTCACGCAGGGTGAGGATAAGCCTCTCCCTCGTGAATTTTTGGGGGGTGAGGTTTATCCTCACCCCCTCTGGAAATGCGGTTTCCCTTTTGGGGAAACCGTTGCCCCCCCCCCTCCACACACACACACACACACTTTTTTTTTTACGCTTATCCCCTCTGGCGATTTCGCCAGAGGGAATTACAATAGCGGCTCGACAATGTTAATGTTGATAAGGTCAAATGTGGAGTCAGTTACGATAGAAATCACGATAATCTCAGCCATGATAGTGGGACTCTCACAAGAGATGCTGGTAAGGCCAAATATGAAACCAGTTTCGATAGAGATCCCAATAATATCGGACACGATAATGGGACTCTCATAAGAAGTTTTGATAAGGCTACATGTGAAGCCAACATGATCAAGACCATCAACAATGGGGCGCTTTCAAACAATTATGATATGATAAAAACCAAGAATACCGACAATATCAAGTGTGAAGCTAATGCCAAGAATATCAAGATTATCGTTGATAACGATAATCTTGATGTTAAAGATAATTCGGTTAGAACGAAGAAAGATCAAGGTAGCAAATGTAACAATGTTATAAAAAAGAAGAATCTAGAAAAATCTACAAAAGTCCATAACAATGTAATTTTCTTAAATATTGGAAAAACTCCACACGTGAATTGTTGAGTGGAGTATCGTGCAGGTTCTTCACCGAACCACGTTAAAATTGTGTGAATCTTTTCTTTTAATGTTGTCACCCATGAACCTTGATTTTTTTTGCATATTTTGTTTGATGAATTATTTATTATATCTTTTTCTAAAGAAAAATTATATATTATTTCTGTTTAACTGACAAAAACAACTATAGAGAGATATACTTGTCTCCCTATCTCACATGCACGTGCTCACGTCTGTATACTTGCCTGCATATGACCCGCAACGCATGTGGTTTAGGCAGTGACCAAGAACACCAGGAGATTGTGGACAAACAGATAATGTTTCATGCGAATAAGTTTGGTGTGAATTTTTGTGTGATTTGGATATTTTGGACATTTTTTTTTTTAATTTAAGTCTAATAATACTAGGGTGTGTGGGTACCTTTAACTGGTGTGCTTCATTTGCACTGTTTGCTCTTATCCTTCATGATCGATGTCTCTATTACATGGTCAACCTCAAGTCGCCGATGCAGGATTTAGGTTGGATACACCCTATCTTTACCAGCTGTATAAAACTGAGGGTCGATACCTCATATCGCCCTAAGTTCTTTCTACTTATTTAATAAAATTGAGTTTACTTTCTCTCTAAAATATGGGTGACCCCAGCAGTAGGTTTGCCTCGGAGGGGTCAGGCGCATTAAGTGACACAGTTCTCAGCGAGGGTTCATCATCATAAAAAAGAAATTTACTCAAACAAATATAATTTGCATGTTTGGATTGGACCGACTCTTTGGGTTGTCGGATTATGATAGGTGAACAATTTTTTCCGGGCTTGAAAATCAATAACTTAGAATTTCTGTAAATATTTGTATGTAAAAAACAATTTTTTTTCTTTAGCCATTCAACAGTCGATTATTAGCAAATGAACCATACCAAACACTTCTACATGGTTGAATCTGCAAAAAAAATGTGATAAAAATTCTTAGTTCATACGAGACATCCACACTAAGTTGGTTCACATGGGCTAGTTTTCCTTGACACCTATGGGTTCGAATCAAAATGAATAATCCTCTACAAACTAGGGGCCAGGGTCTTCCATTTTCTATAGCAGAACTACCTAAACTTCTAACTAAACTATTCATTCATATTTTACGTAGCTGCTCTCTATCTACCAAAAGAAGATCATGGTGGAGCTTGCTTACCTTGACCATCATTCTTGCACGTTATCATCGCCACTTCATCCCAATTGCATGGGGGCACAATCCATTGGGCCATAAACTTTATTGTTTTGTCTTGCTTTGGCTATTGGCGAGTAACTATTAGTCTTGCTCTCTGAACTCTCTCTGATGCTTCATTTAGACTGAATAAAACAATTGTCTTATTTCAGTCCTTTGAGTTTTTGTGCTCTACAACTCTCTTTCTACCTTGCCTTAAGATATTCTAATTGTGTTGTTTGTTCTTTTAAATTTCAGTCACAAGTAATCCAAGAAGTGCATTTGCTACTGATGATAATGACCATCCAGGAAACTTAACCCCATGCTCATGCTCGGTGATAGGAAGGTTGCTCTCTCTCTCTCTCTCTCTCTCTCTCTCTCTCTCTCTCTCTCTCTCATGTATGATACCTCTCCACATGTTTCATACAAAATTTTCAATGCCTACTTTCCTTATATTTGTTTCATCAATTCATATACAAATCAAGCTTTGTTTTCCATACGATGTAATGCAAATCTCTAAAATTTGTTCATGATATTTGTTTCATCAATTCGTTTACAAATCAATTGTTTTTTTGCAATTGATAGTATAGTATATTGTTATAGAAATTATTTTTTTACTGTGCATTTGTGCCCACCTTAGCTTAAATTTCTGACTCTGCCCCTGCTTTTAATGTCAGAGTGTATGTGTGTGCATGTATTGCAGGCTGGGCTCAGGTAACAACCCTAATGAATTAGTGCCACTAATATTGGACATTTTCTTGAATGTTTAATTTCGTAATAATGAAGCACATATATATGTGTGTGCGATACCATTTGGTAGCTACATCAATACAAACACGAGTCACCACCACATGATATCATGTCACATAACCACCTTATATATATAATTGAAAACCTCTCCATCACCAACCCCTCTGTTGGTAGCCCTTTGGTTGGTAAAACCCTTAAGGTTTTCCTTACTCCGGGAGAGTACACCCTATTTTCAACCTTGTGTCAACTGTCAAGGGATCCACTTTGAATATTGAACCATGGTCGTCCTACGTTAGGTGACAATCCACCATCACCCATAGCGGAAAAGGCCGGCAGTGTTAAGCAGGTAATATTGTAGCATAAACTAGAAAGAATTCCACCATTATTGTGGTCTAGGTATAGTCTAAGTAATGTATGCCTCAAAAGTGTTAGAAAATTGTGTGAGCCTACACACGTTGAATCATACATTGTAAAGTTGTCCAAGGTCTAGGCCTGATTCATGTGATCTAATCCAGATGGGCCCTGTAGAATCTCATATGGTAGAGACCTGCCCTGTCTACAACTCTGTAATGGGTTGAGTTGAAGACAGAGTCCTAAATACATTAGGTTATGGTCCCCAAACTTTATATATAGGCCCTCCATCTTCAGATTCTCTATAAGTTAGAAAGAGATTCAGTCTCTTTCATTAGGTTCAGAGAAAGAAAATGGCAAAATATACAGGTTCTAGAAGATCATACCCATCAACGATCAACCAGAGCGCTATGGATTCAGGTATCGCTTCTGCTTTCAATTTTATTCTATTTTTTATTTCAATGATTAAGCGAGAACATGTATTTGATCCTGTTTTAGTTTTTGATGGATTTTGAATCCAACATTTTGTATTAGAATGATCGTGTTCCTGTTGAATAGTTGAACTATACAATCTTATTGTTTATTTTACAATTTTTTGTTTGGGGCGACGATTTATCATGATCGGCGTTGAGTGCAGGCGGAGGAGGGCCTATCGGCCCTTCTCGCACCATTTGGATATGCCCAGATGTAGGGAGAGCCGATTGGCCCATCCTTTAAGGGATTTTCAGATAGGCGAGAGAGATGATCATCCCTCCCCCTTCTGAATGTCGGATCGTCACCGCGTGGCAAGGAGGTTTGCCTCCATTTAGCTTGCCAAACTGGAGGGTCATCAGGCACTTCATTTGCCTGCCAATCAGACGAAAGGGTAGTTTGACCCTTCCCCATTTTCTTTTGGTCATCGAACAGTAGGCAGGGGCTATTGATCGTACGATTCACCAAACGACTGAGACATCCCCTCTTCAGGTCATCCGACATAAAGGGGAAGGCTTTGCTCAGTCTGATTGTCGGACGAGCATTAGCTTTCTCAAACCACCAGACGATTGTGACAGGCGATCGTTCAATCCAGATGATGGGTCTGGCAGCTATTCAAACCCTTTTTCGATCTTCATTGGCATCATGGGGTCAAACTCGACCATGATTAGAAAGATCTGGTTTGCCAGGGTCCGAAGCTAATTTTTGGCCATCATCGGCGTCCTCTGAGGACCAGCGACAGTCATAGTCAGGTTCGGCGCTCCACCGGTGGGTTATTGCGTCTGGCAAGTTATTCGAGTAAGCTGACTGGCTCAACCTTCACGCGATGCAGAGTAACTCGGGACCGGTTCGACCTTAAGCCGATCCAACATCTTGAGCGTTTCAGTATTGTATCGTTGTGCATAGCTGACTCAGGTGATACAATGATATATATCACTATGTAGACTGGTTCAGCCGGTCGGTGCAGTTTAGTTTTTTCTGCAGACTGGTTCGGCCTTCTGCCCATGTGACCAGTACGATTCAGTTTTTCTTGCAGGCTGGTTTGGCCTTCTGCCTACCTAACCAGTGCGGTTCGATCACATACAGGATCAAATCGACCGTCTAGAACAGAACGTTTCGGCATTGGCTGGGTCAGCCCTAACACACTGGACTGGTTCGGTCCAGTATGTTGTGGGTACTGGTTTCACTGGCAACCCGAGTTGGTTTGGTTTCTAGTCAGGGTTCGAACTGGCTAAGGTTGCGTTCGGAGGGTGCAAACCAGACAATCCTGTTCAACCCCATTCAGTTATAAGGGCTAAACCGAGTCAATGCGGTTTTATGCGGGTCAAGCCTGATTAAGACCCGACCCATTGCACGGGTTGGCACCCGGTTATGGATTACACGGCCGAACCCGATCCGAGTCAGACTGTCTTATTTTTTGGGACCCGCATATGGGTCCAACCAGGCCTGATTGGTCGGACCCATGCACTACGCCTTATAACAACAATAACAATAATAATAATAATAATAATAATAATAATAATAATAATAATAATAATAATAATAATAATAATAATTGAGGATTTTATATGGCTATTTGGCATGCATTCTGGGTCACTTTGGTGGGTCGATATTCGATTACTTTTCAGCCCATATATGCTATTATGCTTGTATTATTTTTATGTGCACTTGTTGACATATTTGAACATTGATATTATTTCTAATTCTGGGTTTGATATTTTAAATTGAATTAATTTAATTAATATGTTGCCAAATTTACCTATGTTGTGTAGGTTTGTTTATTTTAGAATATTCATGTGAATAATGATCGGCCCAAAGGAAGATTACTATTTGGCTGAGCTCAAATGTACACTTTCAATAATAAATATAGGACAATCATTCGGTTTTTCATGTGAATAACGAGTCGGTCCAAAGAAAGGCTTGTTGTTTAATAGGCCTGATTATCCATGTTTTGATTGTTGTATTGAGAGTACCACTTATAAGTTGATATTTTTATCCAAAGACTAAGTGTCAATGTTGTGCTTGATATCTTGTAATGAGGTTCACCACTATTTAATATGTTATTTTATATTATTACATATGAAAAATATATGTTAATTATGAGTTTGTTTGTTCTTTATTCAGTCAATACCTCTGCTTCTATGATATCTGCAAACATTAATTTCATCCCTGTTTTGAGCGATTCTAATTTCAAAAAATTGAAAAGAAAATATTATGATTGTGCTTAGTTGTATGGATCTGGATCTTACACTACGAGAAGATTCACCACCAGATCTTACAGATAAGAGTTCTGCTGAGGATAAAAAGAACTCCGAGTGGTGGGATCGATCTAATCATATGAGTCTCATGATTATGAAACATGCAATTCCTGAATCCTTTAGGAGCACAATGTCTAAAGAGGCAAATGCCAAATATTTTCTTGAAGAAATAGAAAAATGTTTTAGGAAAAATGAAAAGGCTGAGACAAGTACACTTCTTTTGAGTCTTGTCTCAATGAGGTATAAGGACAAAGAAAATATTCGAGAGTACATCTTAAAGATGTCTCATATTGTTTCAAAACTAAGGCACTAAGGTTAGAGTTGTCTGAGGTTTTACTCGTGCACTTGGTTTTGATATCTCTTCCTTTACAATATAACCAATTTAAGGTCAGTTATAATTGTGAGAAGGAAAAATAGTCTCTTAATGAGCTCATTTCACATTGTGTGCAAGAAGATGATAGGATGAAGCAAGAAAAGACTGAAAGTGCTTATCTGGTAGTAACCTCTAAAGATAGATTTAAGAAAAAGAAAAAGAAAAAGACTAAGGAAATTGCAGTTGACCCTCAATTACAGAATAAATAGAAAAAACATCAAAACCCAAAAGTCTAGTTGTTTCTTTTACAAAAGGGAGGGTCACATGAAGAAGGACTATACCCAGTATCATGCCTGAAGTGAGAAGAAAGGTACGCTTTTTACTTTGGTTTATTGTGAAGTTAATTTGACTTCTGTGCTTGAACACACTTGGTGGATGGATTCTAGCGCTACCACTTAAATAAGTGTGTCTATGCAGAATTGCTTAAGTTGTCGACTGCCAATTGATGTTGAAAGATTCAGCTATGTGGGCGATGACAAAACACTTGACGTCGTGGCAATAGGGACATTTAGGTTGTTATTAAAGACTGAAAATTATTTAGATTTGAAAGAAACATTTATTGTCATCTTTTAGCTAAAATTTGGTTTCTATTTATATTTTAAATAAATATGATTATTCTTGTTTATTTAGAAATAATGAATTTAAATTGTTTCTTAATTCAAATATTATTAGGACCGGTTCTTTATCTATAGTTGATAACCTTTACTTGCTTGATACTATTGCTTCATTTAATAAAACTTTGCAAATAAGTTATCGTGGTACAAAACAAAAATTAACAAATGAGAATTATGCTTTGTTATGACATTAACGCTTATGTCATATTTCTAAACAAAGAATTGAAAGGCTTGTGTCAAATGAGATTCTTGGTTTCCTTGATTTCACTAACTTTTAAGTTTATATTGAGTGTATAAAAGAAAAATGAACAAACATAAGAAAATTATGTGCTGAAAGGAGAACAAACGTCTTAGAACTAATTCATATAGATATTTGTGGATCCTTTCCTACGACTTCTCGAAATGATCAATAATATTTTATTACGTTCATAGACAACTATTCTCATTATGGGTACCTATATTTGATTCATAAAAAGTCTCAGTCCCTCGATGTGTTTAAATCGTATAAGGCCAGGTTTTTGTTGAGTGTATAAAAGAAAAACAAATAAACATAAGAAAATTAGGTGCTGAAAGGAGAAGATACGTCTTAGAACTAATTTATACAGATATGTGTGAACCCTTCCCTACAGCTTCTTGGAATAATCAATAATATTTTATAATGTTCATAGACGATTATTCTCATTATGGGTACCTATATTTGATTCATAAAAAGTCTCAGTCCCTCTATGTATTCAAATCATATAAGGCTAAAGTTGAAAACCAACTTGACAAAATGATTAAGACCATTAGATCTAACTGTGGTGGTGAGTACTATGACAGATATGATGGATCAGGTGAACAACATCCAGAGCCTTTTGCTAAATTCTTAGAAGAATGTGGGATCATCCCTCAGTATACCATATCAGACACTCCTAGCATGAATAATGTTGCTGAAAGATGAAACATGACTCTTAAGGATATGCTAAGGAGTATGATTTCTTATTTTACCTTACCAGAGTCCCTCTAGGAAGAAGCATTAAAGACTACAACCTTGTTTTGAATAGGGTACTCTCTAAAATAGTAACCAAGACCCTATATGAATTGTGGACAGGTCGAAAGCCTAGTTTGAAATATTTTCATATTTGAGGATGTCCAGCTGAGGCTAGGCCTTATAGGCCATATGAAAAGAAACTGGATTCCAGAATGATTAGCTGCTATTTTGTTTGATATTCTGAAAGGTTTAAGGGCTATAAGTTTTATGACTCTGCGAATAATTCCTTTTTCAAAATGGGAAATACTTATTTCTTTGAGGGTGTTGAGTTTAGGGAGAGTGATAAAGTAAAAGACATTGCTTTTAAAGAAGAGTCTCTTTCTCTTCCTATAGTTATAGATGACAATGATCAGTTTTTTATTTCAGGCATTGTTTTCACAAATTCGGATCAAAATAATGCTTTAGATCTTCCTATCCAAAATCAAGCTTTTACTTCTTGAGTTCAAACTCAACAACCTTAAAAAATACCTCAAGAACCAGTGCCATTAAGAAAATCCACTAGAGAGAGACGAATGACAATTTTGGATGATTATATTATCTTTCTACAAGAACATGGAGGTGATACTGGCCTATTGGAAGATGATCCAATCAACCTTCATCAAGCCACACAAATTTCTAACTCTCATAAGTGGATTGAAGCAATCCATGAAGAGATTAAATCCATTACCTGAAAGTGTAAAACCCATTGGTTGCAAATGGATATTTAAAACCAAAAGGGATTTAAAGGGTAATGTGGAAAGATATAAGGCTCGTCTTGTTGCAAAAAGGTTTACTCAAAGGATAGACATTGACTATAAAGAGTCTTTCTCTCCAGTTTTCATGAAAGACTCTTTTAGGATTATGATAGCACTTGTAGCTCATTATGACTTAGATCTGCATTAGATGAATGATAAAATTGCATTCCTTAATGGGGACATCGATGAGATAATATACATCGTCCAACCAGAATATTTTGTCTCAGTCGATGCCAATAAGATGGTTTGCAAATTAAAGAAATCCATCTATGGACTTAAGCCAGCTTCCCGTCAGTGGTATCATAAATTTCATCAAGTTGTCCTCTCGTTTGATTTTGAGATAATTATGATTTATGAATATATATACCATAAGTTTAATGAGACTAAATATTTTTTTCTGGTTTTGTATGTGGATGACATATTGCTTGCTAGTAATGATATATGCATACTACACGAAACCAAGAGATTTTTGATAAAAAAATTTGAAATGAAAGATCTTGGGGATACCTCTTTTGTATTAGGGATCCAAATACATCGAGATCATTCTCAGGGTATTCTTGAATTATCACAAAAGAGCTATATCGAAAGGATTCTAGAAAGGTATGGCATGAAGGAATGCAAACCAGGGGATACTCCCGTTGCTAAAAGAAACAAGTTTAGCCTCACTCAGTGCCCCAAACACCTGTTTGAAATTAAGGCTATGAAACACATTTCCTATGCATCTGTCGTAGGAAGTCTCATGTATGTTCAGGTATGTACATGTTCGAATTTAACATACATTATTGAGATGTTAAGCAGATATCTTAGTAACCTAGATATGGATACTTGAAAAGCAGTCAAACGGGTTATGCAGTATTTGTAAAGAACAAAATGTTACATGCTCACATACAAGAAGTCAGATCAGTTGAAGATCATTGGGTATTCTGATTCTACCTTTGCGGGATGCCAAGACAGTCGCAGATCCACGTTAGGCTATATTTTTTTGTTGACCAGGGGAGCTATTATCTAGAGGAGTGCTAAGCAAATACTCATTTCTTCTTCCACCATAGCAGCAGAATTTGTGGCTTGTTATGAGGCATCTAACCATGAGATATGACTATATAATTTTGTTATAGGGTTGTAAATTTTGGATAATGTTGAAAGACCACTAAAGTTATTTTGTGATAATAATTCGTCAGTGCTATATTCCAATAACAACAGGAGTTTCTCGAAGTCAAAGCATATTGACATTAAGTTCCTTGCTATTAAAGAAATAGTGTAGAATGATAAGATATCGATAGAACATATTGGCACAAACTCCATGATTGCAGATCGGCTTACTAAAGGTTTGCTACCCAAGGTCTTTCACGAGCATACTGCTCGCATGGGTGTTTTATCATTTTATGATATGCTGGTTTAGTGGGAGTTTGTATTTGGATGTTCTATGATATAATAAAGTTCATTTTACCACTTTGGTATAAAGTTAAAGTTTTAGTTTCATTCTGTACTCATTATGTTGTGATCTCACTAAAGTTTTCAGGAAGGACCAGTTGGAAATAGGCATGTTTGATCACATTGCATGTAATTTCCATGCTTCACATCCATACTTGATCCACGTCATTTGGTTGTGTCAACATACATGATCATTGATGGATCTAATTACGTTATTTATAATGAAGACTGCTTTTGTTCTATATTGACATAATCAATGGACCAGATTGGTAGAGATATCAATTGATAAGATAATATTTTTGAGCTCATAAGGTTACAATGTGTGATTATAAGGTTACGTATGTGGCTCATGTGGGAGATTGTTAGAAAATCGTGTGTGCCTACATACGCAGAACTACACATTGTAAGGTTGTCTTAGGTCCAGGCCCGGTTCATGTGATCTAATACAGATGGACCCTGTGGTATGTCATATGATATGATATACTATGTGGAGAGACCTGCCATGTCTACAACTCTGTAATGGGTTGAGTTGGAGATAGAGTCCTAAATACATTAGGTTATGGTCCTCAAACCTTATATATAGGCCCTCTCTCTTTAGATTTCCCATAAATCAGAAAGAGATTTAGTCTCTCTAATTAGGTTTAGAGAAAAAAAATGACCAAATATACAGATTTTGGAAGATCATACCCGTCAATGATCAACCAGAGTGCTATGGATTCAGGTATAGCTTTCGCTTTCAGTTTTATTCTGTTTTTTATTTCAATAATTCAGCGAGAACATGTATTCAATCCTGTTTTAGTTTTCGATGAATTTTGAATCCAACAGAAAGTTCAATGAATAATTAATGGATAAACTGGTATTAGTAATGATGAGAGATAGAAATATGTATATTTATTAATTTTATTTTGTAGAAGCCATTAGACATGGTGGGTGGCTCTCCAACTAATACAAAATTGGACCTAAGGGGTTGTTTGATTCACATGATGTGCTTGTGCAGAGACAGACCGATCCCTGACCGTGAGTTGATCCACGTTTGATATGCTGCCACGCAACTGTTTCAGACAACACAAATGGTGTCCCACACAACGCGTTACAATACATCAACTTGGGATGCTCCAATCACACCTGTGGGAGGTGAAACTTGTGAGCACCAGACAAACACCGTCTGACCACACACATTTGTTCGGTGGATCAACACAACCTAAAAGTGCTTTGTAGAGTGTGGGGCCCATCACTACTTGTGCACTTTGAATGGTGGGCCCCACTCAAAAGTTCTTGATGCATATATATATATATATATATATATATATATATATATATATATATATATATATATATATATATATATATATATTATTGAAGCATCCATATTCAAATACAACGGGAAAACTTGACTAAATTACAAATTTACAAACACCAAACAATTGAGGGTCAAAGGATACATGAAGGTAGATAAGGCTCTGTTTGGGAGCCTGTTGTTGGAGGAGTGGGGATGTAACTAAAAACAGTTATATAATGTGGCACTGAATATGGGTAATTGGCTGACGTTTGGGAGGAGTTGGAGGGAGACAAGATTTTTGGCCGAAAATCAACCAACTCCAACTCTTCCAAAATATATATTTGAACTCTTCTTAAAAAGTGGAGGTATTTTAAACTCCTCAAATCACATATTGCTAAATTTTTTATGGTTCAAATTTTTTACCTCATTTACTTCAGTAAATCTTATATTTACCTATTTTATCTCAATAAACAATAGGATTTTACCTCAGTAAATTTATATTTTTATATTATATATAAAATATGTATATTATATATATACATAATATATCCATTCACATAATATATATGCATGCATATATATATATATATATATATATATATATATATATATATATATATATATATATATATATATATATATATATATATATATATATATATACATACGTGCCGAGCTTAGTAATAGCCCAGCCCAAAGCTTAGGCCTAATTTATAGGCCCTAGCCCGGCACAAATACCGTGCTATGAGTTCCCAAACATGGTGAAAATTCAAAAGTAGTTGAAAGCTTGAATCCTTTAAAAAGTTGTTTAGGCTTCTAAACAAAAGAAAGAGTCCACAACTCCTCCTGAATCCATTTTCCATGAATTTCAATAGTTCTTCTTTCTCCTACTCCTTGCAACTCCTTCCAACAAGGGTTTCCAAAGAGAGCCTAAAGTTGTAAGATGTCAAAGAGAAGGTGATGACTTTAAGGAGTGGACTCCCCATGCAGGCTGTTGGCTCGCCTAGAAGTGAGATACCCATGAGAATCGAACCTTGACTACCCATAAGGCCCCACCCACTACTTCGCTGAGTGAAAGATGCTTAAAAGCAGTTGAATTGCACTTTTGCAAGTGTCTCGAATAAAGTTTTGAAATTTTAAAGATGAGTGTCGTTGACTTATCTTAGTGCTCAAATCTTGGAGTTTTGTTTTCTTCTTTTTTTTCGCATTTAATGAAAATACAAACTATAATTCAATGTAAATAAACAAGAATATTTTTAATGAATCTTGACCTCTACCAAAACATTTATTTATTTTTATTTTCATTTCTGTTATTGGTTAGAAGATGGAGATTTAGGAAGTATTTATATTTCATGGTTGAAACCAACAAAAGGAATTTTTGAAATTGTGATTGTGCATACTACTTTTTTATAACATGCTCCAAGTTTGTAATATTAATCAAATAAATGATTCAGATTTATTGATATCGACTTGTCTCAACAGAAAAATAACAAGTCATATAAATTTAAAATCACAATATTTGATCTCAACAAAAATAATCAGTGTCAAAACCATCCCTTTCTAATCGTGGATATGCACTGACGGATCACCACTAAGGAATTGCATTATATTATATCCATATGTGCATAATGCAGGGTCTTTATCTATGCCCAATCCAAGTTTTGATTAAGACCAGTGATTGTTAATGAAAAAAAAATATTATTTTACAAGGTATGGATCAGGTCAGGTTTATATAAAATTCTTATAGTGTCCGGATATGGTTTTCTATATGTCAGACCCAATCGGACCCCGTTCCAGATCTGGTAGCCGAACCTTTAGTCAGATTCTGGCTCAAGACCACCTGGGTCGGAACTAGATCCAACCCATCGACAGGGACCCACGAGGCATGATCCAGTGATGAGAGCCTACTTTACAAAGTACTCAGGCCATACAAAACACACTGATTTTCTGTGATTTGTGTGGAAACTAGAAACCCAATATTTGACTCACACTAGACAACGACGTATTAATTAGTCCAACTTTCACCACTGAATGTTGGTTTGCTCCCCCCCATCTAAACCACTCAATTCATGGGAAAGAAAACTCCAGAATATTGAGCACTAAAGGCCCGTTGAACAACCCCACTTAGAATTAGGGGTGGGCATCGGGCCGGCCAGGACTGACCCAGGCCCGTCCGGCTTGGAGATGGCCCAGTTCTTAACGGGCTCGGATTTAAAGGACAGCCCATGACCCGGCATATTGGCCCAATGTGAAGCAGGTCAGACTCGTTCTAGCTCAAACCCAAATAATTAGGTAAATAATAAATAATTAGCAAGTTCTCAAGTGCCCAACTAATTATCTTTCTAGTTTTTCATAAAAACAATATAATTAATTAGATAAATAATAATATAGTTAAAGTTACTATGTAATTAATTAATTTTTAAACTTTTTATATTATTAAAAATTAATAAATAGCTCAAGCCCGTCGAGCTGGCCCATAGCCTGTAACTGACTGGGTTTCAGCCCAGAAGCTAATGAGTTTGGGCTTAAAACCTTGACTCAAACGGGGCCCATGGCGGGCCGGGTCAGCTTAGCCCATGGGGCTGCCTGGCCCGTTGCCCACCCCTTAGAATCGTAGTAACCTCCACCAGAGAGAGAGAGAGAGAGAGAGAGAGAGAGATGACATAACCACGAGTAGGGGTGTTAATGGATTGGATCAGATTCGAACTCAGGTGGGACCAAAACTTGAGTCCGAACCCGGATAGGTGCTGGCACCGAGTTCATCTCGGGTATAATCGGATCTACAATAAAAGAAGCAAATATTTGAATCCTATAAAGATTACATAATAAAACCAAAGATTTTTTATTGAAGGTTATCTCTACCTATGACCCATCGACCCACCCAACACCGCTCAATGATTCAATGAGGAAGAAACCAACAAAATTTCATCATGTACATATTATTTTAACAATTTTCTTTTGTTTGTATATAATAAAGAGAAACCACCGATATGATTCACACGTTTGATGATAGGGTTAAGATGTGATACATTGATAATCGTCCTTTTTTTTTTTTTATGACGAAGAACCCTCGCTCAAGCGAGTAAAACCACGGGTGGGCCCACGACCACCATGTCTTACGTGGTCCACCTCTGAAAGCAACTGACACGCCCGCCAGTGGGGTTTGATCCGAGGCCTTCGTCTCAGCAACTTCACAACCAACCTACAGGCCACGTGGGCGATTGATAATCACCTTGTCTTGTCACTAAAGGTGCCAATGGACTTGGTTTACCGACCAGAATCAAACCTTATAGGTTCCCAGTATGGTGATAAACAAGAAGACCTAATTAAGACCCGGGTTTGGATGCAATGGTTCGATTAATACATAGACCCCGGTATAGTTTGTAAAATTCTATACCAGACCCAGACCCAGACCCAGACCCTTGACCTGAGTTCCGATTAAGACTCACAGTTTTGCAATGTAAAAATGATATGAAATACGATTTTATAATGTATGGTCTGGGTTTGGTTCATGAAGTTTTTATCAGGTCCGGTTATGATTTCTCTATAGTGAACTCGTTTAAACCCAGGCATGAACTCGATGCCATACTCAAAAATCTGATCCAAGTCTGGTTTCACTCGAGTCCGAACCAAACCCTACCCTTGACACCCCTTACTTGTGACTGTATTTATAGTATAGAAATCAACTGGTACTCTCCTCTTGCCCATAAAAATTAGTTTCTTATTGTCCATCACTTGTCTCTTAGCCAGATCCGGTGAAGCCCTTGTGGGCATACTGACAAGCGTTTTAAACGGCAATTTCTCATTTTTCAAAAACTCGCGAGAAATTGAAAATTTCATAAAATCTTGCGTTTTTTTGGGGGTAAAATCTTGGCAATAAAAAAACAAATTAAAAAATATAAAATTTGTTTTTTATAAGAAAACATTAATAAAAATTATTTAAAAATAAAATTACATGTTTTTTTTTCATGATAAATAGCCATTTAAATCGTAAATATCACGTTTAAATCACAGTATTTATGTTTTTTCATAAATCTTGCTAGAAATTGCCGTTTTGAACTTTCAGGCAATTTCTCGCGATATTATTGCAAGATTTAAATAAATCTCGTGATATTTGTAACTACGCTTGTGAGTCGTATATTACTTTAATTTACTCTGGAGTCGCCCTTGTGAATAGCGGGATGGTTATAAGGATGCTGACAGGAAGGCATCAGATCAAACCCGGTTGGTGCATAGATGTATTTGTAACTTTCAGAGGTAAAGTGATTGTGGGGCTTGATCCTAAGTTTTTCTCGCTTTGGTGAGTAAGGATGGTAGCGGACCGGGACGGAGGTGGGGGACAAGGTCTCCACTCTTATTCCGTCTTAAAATCCTACCCTCTATCCCTGCATGGGTTTTGATTTTAACTTCCATCCCCGATTCAAACAGAACGAGATGGGGGATAGAGTCCATTTTTCCTCGATCTACTGCCATTTTTAAAGAAGGATCGGAGACAGGGCGGGGCAAGGCGGTTATCGAGAACGGGAATTAGGCGGGGCAAGGCGGTTATCGAGAACGGGAATTAGGCGGGGCACGGAAAGCATAAGTCCATCCCCACACAGGTTTTTATTTTAACCTTCATTCCGACCTCCATCCCGTTTGATGTCCTCCATCCCCGGTCCAAATTGAGGAAATGGGATGACATCCATTCAAACAACTGCCATCCCCGTCGGCGAGCGTTCTTTATCATAAAAAAATAAAATAAAAAAACTTGGCGGCAAAGAACCGATTCTTCTCCAATGGCCAAGAAAGGTTCTCTAAAGAGCCCGATCTGTCTCGCTGAGGACAAAACCCAGCCTACCAAAAGTCAAAAGCTACAAGCTCATTCTGTTGACTATTCTCTACGCCTGCAAAGCAACAAAAGAGACAAAGATGTAGAACTTGACCCACAAGAAATATGGGGGAGTTGGTGGACCCCAAACCTGACCTAGGTAGGCTCTTATCAACTGGTCAAACCTAACCTAACGTGTAGGCAATATGAGTGAGAACATGCCGATTCAGGTGATCAGGTTACAAATACTTTGATGGATAGGTGCAAGTGGGAACCCTGCTCAGGTTCAGGCCCACAAGGGTCCGACCCGTTTACATGCTCCATTTCCGGTCTCATCCGCTCGGCATTTCTTCTCATCACCCCACCCAATGTTGTCAATGTCAATATCGGTATCGGCCGATACCAATACTCAAATGAATCGTTCTATATCCCTCAAGGTGACACATGTTAAAATTACTAAAATAATATTAAAAATAGTTTTTAGTATTGTTTTACATTTATTAAAAAATATCCGATTCAGGAGTGTTGCGAATCGATTTTCTGCCCATATGATGCAGGGTGATACAAGCCGAATACGCACCGATACTGATAACAATGTCCACCCACTTTCGGCTTACAATTTAAGCTAAAAAAAAACTTTGGTTTTTTTGAAAAACCAGATTCAGAGCCAAATCGGTTCTCTCTAAGACTCGGATTGTTATGCGTGTCCCTGGACTCAGCTGCGCCTAAAGTTGCTTTATTGGATATTTGAAACTACAATCCAACCCAAATTCATTAATTTACATGTAAAGAGCTTAGTTTTTATTGTTTTTTTTTTTTCAGATCCATTATTACAACACATGGTTCGGATCTGGATTCAACTATACCATATCGGATTTCATTCAAATCCATATTCAGATTTGGATTTGGATTTTACATTTAACATTCAGATTTGGATCTGACAAGATCTAACCCGATGGGAGCGATTACTCGCTCATAGCCGACCCGATAAAAGCAAAAAAAAGTACAAGTTTAGAGATCCAAGTAATAAAAAGATAAAAAGAAGAGCCTTCGTCAAGAACTATCTCACTCCTTTGACTTTCGTACTGATGATGTTCAGCAGGTCACATCCGTCCGATTCTGCATTACTTTTGCTCTTTACTTTTTTTAATTAATTAACAAAAAGAAAAACCATGATAATTTCGTATAATATGTATGCCTTGAGTCGCTACATGATGCTCTACGCCAAAAACAGCTTTTCTTGTTTTTCTCTCTCTCAATTATTTCTAATTTATTGGGTTTACAATGATTCACTTGAGATCTCGAGCTTGACCTGTTTAATTAAAAATAGATATTTTTAAATTAAAATATTTAATCTATATAACACTGTCAAGATTTTGCATCGTGTTGGCATACATCGGATTCTAATGATCCCAAAGCTACTTCTTACACAAAGCATATCTATGAGGTTAGATTTATCAAAAATAAGAAAAAAATGAACAATAATTTAAAAAAAAAAATTATAAGTACACTTGGTTGCAGCAAGTTGTGTCCATGAATAAGAATAAAAATACGGATAAGATACGGTATACAGTAAATTGATACGTATATTTCCTGTACAGAATCCATTGGCTGAAAAGCAATGGTCCCATGTGAGTCTGCGACCTTACGTTCATGTTGACGACTGCTGACCGTGCTGCTCGTTCGCGTACGTGAAAGGTGGGGCCTGCTCTTACGTTGAAGTCAACTCTACCACTCTGGCGCCAGCTAAGCAGCCCCCCCCCACCTCGTGCCCCTTTCAATCACGTATCGGACGGTCAGGATTGATCGTCACCTCCTGGCCACCGGCTGTCGCCCGTGACTAGCCACGTCGATCGGAGCGCCCTCAGTCAACACTCTGACACTCTCTCGTCATAATTAAAGGCCCTCGATCCTGCCGTTTGACGGGGCCCGCCTTCTGGTGGTCCCCACCTGAAGGAAAACTGACCCCTCGGTCGCCCTCTGCCTTGTATCCCGAGAAAGCGGGTTTGATTCGATTCTCTCTATCCTACATCGAAAAATGTCCTTATTATCCTCATACAATTTTCTTGTGACGTTTCCATCCCCACTAGAGCGACCGCTAGGTAGGGGTGGCATTTTCTGACACGACCCGCCAACCCGACCCGCCAACCCGCCTCTTAGGCGGGTTCGGGTTGGGCTTAAGCCAACCCGTTTAATAAACGGGTCGACCCGCCTAACCCGTTTATTAAACAGGTCGGGTTCGGGTTGGGGGTATGCCAACCCGCCAACCCGGCTGACCCGTTTAATAAACGGGTTAGGTGGGTGGGTCAACCCGCCAACCCGTCTGCCAACCCGCCAACCCGACCCGTCAACCCGTCGACTCGTCAACCCATCAACCCGACCCGTCAACCTGACCACGAACCCGAGAACCCGTTTACCCGACCCAACCCATGTATTAAATGGGTTGGCGGGTGGGTTACCCGTTTATTAAACGGGTCGGGTTCGTGTTTGCCACAGCCGACCCGTTTAATAAACGGGTCGGGTTCGGGTTGAGGTATGCTGACCCGCCAACCCGTCGGGTCGACCCGCCAACCCGACACGATTGCCACCCCTACCGCTAGGGCTGCACAGCACAACTAGCCGAGCCCGCTCGAACTCGACTCGTTTAAACCTGACTCGGGTTTGTCTGAGTAATTAAACGAGCTGATATTGATCAGAGCTTGATTAGCTCGATTAAGCTCAGTTAATAGAGAGACATATGAACTACTTTCAAGATATGTTGTATTTTTATTGATTGATATTTGTAAAACTTGCCTTTAAATTGGGTAACGTGTTTGCTGTGCATGTGTGATGTCTTGAGTTCAAATCCTGCCTTGTATCAATAAATTTTATTTTAAATGAAAGTTAGTGAGGCTCGAGTTGGGCCCAATCTTGAACTCGAGTCAAGTTTGTACACAACCTTAAGCTCCCCTAGATTCCACTTGAGCTCAGCCATGGTCTTACTTGTCAAAACCTCAGTCACAAAGATACAATCACGAACCGACGCTATTGGAGAAAAAAATTTGATAGATGTTTTTTCTAATTCTTAAATATAAGCACTATTTTTTGATATTTTAATACGTGAAATGCATTTTTACCGGAATATTAACTAAAGTTATTGAGGTGTCGTATCTGTATCGTCGTGTCCGATCTTGACATACATCAAAACCCTCCAAGTACCACAGATGTCATTTTGGCAAAAAAAAAGGATAGAAAAGTCATTATGGATGCAAAGCGGCACAGACACAAGTCCACAACCTTCTTCCTTGCTATCCAATTGAGTTTTACTTTTTTAAGTTCTATTTTTTTTTTATTTTTTATATTTTGTTTTCTATCTCTAACTACCCCCGTCCTTCGCTTTTATAAAGGAGCTCCCCCTTCTCCCCACTTTTCATTCCCCCCCTACACCCGCCGGAAAACATGGCCGTCCAGCTGATGGGCTACCGAAATAATTTCCCGGCTTCCGCCGAGGTGGAAGAGCGGGCGGTGAAGGAGGCAGCGACGGCTGGGCTGGAGAGCATGGAGCAGCTGATCCGCATCTTCTCGCAGCAACCGACGGCTGCGATGGAGTCGGACTGCGGGGCGGTGGCGGATCTAGCGGTCGCCAAGTTCAAGAAGGTGATCTCCCTACTGAGCCGGACTGGCCACGCTCGGTTCCGGCGGGCTCCGCCCTCCTCCGCTTCATCCTCCTCCTACTCCTCCTCCTCCCCATCCTCCTCCTCCTCCCCACCTCCGCCACCAAAGGTATACTGCCCGACGCCCATCCACCGGCTGCCACCCTCTCTCACACCACCCCCACCACCACCACCACCTTCCCATCACCACCACTTGCAGTCTCTCTCTATCACTAGCTCCTTTAGTGTGGAGCCCACCATCTCCAAAGAAAAACTCCACCCTTCCTCTTTAGCCTACGGTAGGCCTCCTCTCTCTTCCTCCTCTTCTAAGAAGTGCCACTCTAAATCTGAAGATCATGGTGCTAAGAGTGGATCTGCTTCGAGGTGCCATTGTTCCAAACGAAGGTACCATAAAAAATAAAAAAAATTTCCCACCCGTTAATTCAGCCTTTCTTGTCTTTGTTTTGGAGTCAGAGTCGCTGAATCTTGACCGTTGGATTGTAGGAAATCAAGGGTGAAGAGGACGGTGAGAGTCCCGGCTATTAGTCTCAAGATGTCAGACATTCCTCCAGATGAGTACTCATGGAGGAAATATGGTCAAAAACCCATCAAAGGATCTCCTCACCCTAGGTATATACGTCTTATGCCAACATAAATGAGCAATACTCATGTTGTATTTTTTTTAATATGTAAACCATATATATTCTTTTCTTGGAGTCTTTTACAAGTGAAGGTTGTGATTTTCCTTTTGGCTATAACTTATAATATTAGAATGTGGTGACCATTGTGTTTTATCCCTTTTTTTTCCGCTGGTTATTGACTTGGGGTGTTTGGTTATGCAGGGGGTACTACAAGTGCAGTAGCGTGAGAGGGTGCCCTGCGAGAAAGCATGTGGAGAGGGCTTTGGACGATCCCTCCATGTTGGTTGTTACTTATGAGGGAGAGCACAACCATTCACAGTCTCTCTCAGAGCCAACGGGCTTGCTTGTGGACTGATCCCTTGTATAAATAATTAAATTTTTTTGGAGTTTTTCCCCTTTCTCGTGAATCCCCATCTTCTTGAAATCTCTAGTATGTTCGGCAATCAGCAACTACAAAAAGGAAAAAAATTTGCTGGTCTTCACTTCGATTTTTTTTTCTTGTTTGGCAGTAGGGGTATCTACTGTGTGAAGATAGGGTGTATATGGCGAGAGAGAGAGAGAGAGAGAGATTTGAGAGATTTGTTCGTGGTTGTGGTTACGATTTTCTACGTCTTTTTTGTTTTCTTCATCTATGTGAATTTGATTGGAGTTGTGGCGTTGGTGATGACGCAAATGAAGTTGGGGGAGCGTTGAATTTTGTTGGTGGGGATCATTTATTGTGGTTTGATCTTTGGTGGGCTGCTTGTCCCCCACTTGCTTTTCTAGCTGTGACTAACTGCATGGCCTTGTGACTGTGAGGGCATCCTTTTCTGTGTGTGAGTGAGAGAGTTGAATAAAGTGTGGTCAAGGGGGGCTGGTGGGAATTCGGGGGTGGTGCTTGTCTCGCCATAAATGTCTTTCTTCATTGTGGTCGACCACACCTACCACTCTCTCTCTTTCTCTCTCGTGAAGTCAAACAGAGGCTGTGGGGTCTTTCTCCATTAATGGTTGGGTATGGGGTCCCCCCCCCCCAATTTCCCAAAGTCTTCAATCTTAATCCCTAATAAAAACTGGGTGCCCCCTAATAAATTCCCAGCCCAGCCCAGCCCTTCATTCTCTATTGAAAAACTGAAAATGGGCAGTACCTGTTTCAGATATCCAGATCCTGGTTCTGTAAGAGGGCATTTCCCTGTATCCACATAGGTGGGACCCCCCCTCACAAATTAATATATCAGCAATTTATTGCTTGCCATTCATATCCCGTAGTGGTATATATTGTCAAATTAATGTACCGGCAATCAAGTTGCTATGAAACATAAAAAAAAAATCAAACATGCACTGAATGCATTAGCTCTAATGTTCAACTATTATTGGATATAACTAACATGTTCTTCCAACCTACAAGGTATTGAGAGGATCAATCATGTGGATTGAGGAACATACTCTTATTTTTCTTAACTGAATCCCTAAAAAATCTATAGTTTTGCTTATCTACATTATTTGAAAGGTTAAAGATTTCAATAGAAAAAATATGCCCAAAAGCTAGTGCCATCCTCTTTGTTGAAATATCAAAAGAGGATCAAGGTCCGAATGGTATTTGGATCCTAATTAACCGTAGCTGGATGGAGGTGCCTTTGGTCTACTTTCTCGGATTCTTGGCTATGATCAGACCCATTGTCACCCTTATTCTGCTGGGGTATATCAATAAAGCGTTTTTACCATCCTCTGATTGATTTGACTTCACCTTGACAAAAGGCAGTGGGGGCAACAGTCTCTGCAGGTGTCTCTGCCTCTTCTTACCTCACGAAAATTCAGGCCCATGTGGTTTTGTCCCCACCATGGGTGGGGGGAGTTGATTCCCTAGGTCTAACGTCAAAGGGCCTTTACCACATGGATGAGGTCATTCGGTCATGGATCCCTTGTCAATACACTGGATGCCAATAAGATTATGATACTTTGCTTTTAATCACCAAGGTTTTGTGTTTTTGTTTTCTACATAGAAAGCTAGCTGGGGTTAGGCTGACCTCTACCAGTTTATCGAAGGAAAAATAAAAAAAGAAATTTACATATTTACATCAATAGAATCCACTCAGGATTCATACTGAACCAGTGTCTGTCATTACTGGTTGTAGCCATTAAAGCAAGGGATCTTGCAAGATTATAAAGTACTTTAGGTACAAACCCAACCACAACTATATTAAATTGAAGCAAGCTTTGAGTGATCTCTAATAACATGAACATGCTACACATACACTTTCTCAAATGAGAGGAGGGCCTAGGAAACATTTTTAACCTTCCTTTAGTACACCAGTCATTGCTTCTCATCTTATCCTCTCTTTCTCTCTCTCTATAACTTAGATCCAAAGACACTCATTTCACAACTAATTTTATTCCAAATCCACTTTTTTAAGAATACCAATAATAGGGGCCGACCTTGATCCATTCAAATAAACAATACCTGTGTGGGTTGGGTTTAAAAATAAAGATCCCATACACAAATCGGTTTCATTTTTTCAATCTTAGTTTAAAAACTCAGAGGGTTGACCCGGTGACTCAGCCCAGATTATCCATTCACTGGGTCGAAAGGTCATGCATGTATATATGTATATATATATATAATTCTGGCTATACATGCATTAATAAATTATATATTATAAAAATTATCATATAATGCATATTATATATAATATATTAGTAAAATACTATATATATATATATATATATATATATATATATATATATATATATATATATATATATATAAAAAGTTAACATGTCAAAGTCAATCAAGGATGAGCTGCCGAGTCACTGGGTTTTAAAACCATGTTTTCAATTCTTAAACCCCATCATATTTATTCGAATGGATTTAATGCACATATATTATTTATTAACCACAATAACCAGTAAGCTGTTTGCGTTTTGCCTTTCAAATAAAAAACCTGGAACAAGTCCCATTAATTTTTTTAATGTAAGTTATAATGGCAAAAAAGATGTTTTAACAGGGTAAAATGGTAACTTCAACATATGGGTTAGTGTTAACCTAGTGACAACTCGACGTCAGTTTATGACTGGTCACTTTTGATTAAACAATAACAAAACTTTTGTGGGAAATTTCTCTCTCCCAAACTTTTGGTGTGCATGTGAATTGGCCCTAAAAGTTTGGTGGGTATTTGAAAATTCTCTTTTATTTTTGAGGGGCTGAAAGACTTGTTAATAACGGGCTCACCTCCCTGCTAAATTCAAACGATTCAAATCCGGAACAGCTAAATACATTGGGGGAGTCAGATTTGGTTGGATCCATAACAACCAAAATATGCAAAAACCTTCCTCTTGAATCTGACCCATTTCATCTCTACTGTGAGGTAAACCTTGGGGTGGGGTCGACGACATTCAAGCCCTTCCCGAGCCCACCAGTTAACACCTGTTGGGAGTTGAACATAGGACTAAGGGCTCAGCACTAGGGGTGCAAACAGGTTAGATTCAGGAAGAAAGGCTCTCAGCTAAAAACTGTGTCAAGTAAGTACGCCCACCCAACCCCCAAAGGGGGGTGGAGCCTTTGCTACTAGACGGGCAGTTAAAGTTCGATTCATTAATATGGTTTTAGTTAAGATGGTAAATATGATTTTAGTTAAGATAGTAAATTTGATTTTCGTTAAGATCATAAAAATTAAACTTATTTAAATAAGCAATCAAATATGTCAAAACAAAAAATCGTTTGATTGTTATACTATTTCATATTTGAAAAAAAAACAAATTTGACTTGAATAGGATCCGGAATTTGTTATACTATGTCAATGTCAAAACAAATTTGTTATACTATGTCAATGTCAGCATGTGCCATGTCATCGTGTCTGAACAAGTCCGATTCGTGTCCTTCTTGACACAAAGCATAAGTGGCGTGTCACTGTGACACAAGATGCTAATGATCAGGTTGAGTTCGGGATTAAATGAAAATATACCCAACCTAAACAGACGCGGCCCTTATTCTTGGGTTTGGGCTGCCTAAAACTTGGGTTTCAAGCATCATGTGCCATGTTTCACAAAAAAGGATGATAATTTCATATGAAAATGACTATTTTCCTGCAGGACGTAAAGCAAACGTGGCCCGTGTCGAGAAGCCGAGACATGGGTTTTCATATGAAAACC
Source organism: Nuphar pumila (assembly GCF_984573655.1). Taxonomy (NCBI): domain Eukaryota; kingdom Viridiplantae; phylum Streptophyta; class Magnoliopsida; order Nymphaeales; family Nymphaeaceae; genus Nuphar; species Nuphar pumila. The sequence continues at coordinate 134,298,374 of NC_143253.1, forward strand.
TTTTTCTAATTGCATCTAATATCCAGAAAACTGACTAATAAAATGCGTCCCAAGCTGAAATATCACGAGTACCACCTCATCTTGTACCATAGCTGTAAAAGCGAGAGTCAGGTGGGGGAAAGGATAAACCTCACACCCCAACCCCCAACGATTTCGCTAGGGTGAGGTTTATCCTGACCGACTGTGAGGGCTCTATTAAGAGCCCCTCACGGTGAGCCCATGCTCCACTACACAGTGAACAGAGAAAATTTGAGAGGGTTGACAGAGAAAAGGAGTAAAGAGAGGGAAGAGGGGTTCCGCCGGAGCACCACCGATGGGAAGAGCCACCACCAGGTAAGCGACTTCCCCTTTGCCCCTTCTCTTGTTTTCTTAGTTTCTATTTATTTTTTTGGGAAGGCCGGCAACCATGGTGGACGGCGTATTCGAAAAGAGAAGGTCGACAACAATTAATGACTTGTCGTATGTGAAAAGAAGAGACTGTCTGCCATGGCTGCCGATATCGTTACATAGAGAGAGAAAGAGAAAGAGCGAGAGGGAGGCTAAAGAATCCAGTCCAGTTATACCAAATTGGAATCGGATTTGCACCATTTTGTAAGCAGATCTGAGATGAATTTTAGAGAATCCAGATGAGTCTGAACCCAAACTTAGTTAGATCTGAACTAGGTTCAGTAAACCTAGTGTCTCTAACTCAGACCGAACCCAGTTTGACTTAAGTCAAGTAAGGTCTAATCAAAGAAAGGTGAAACGACAAAACTACCCTTGTGTATAACTCAATATTTTATTAAGTAAAATAAATATAACTTTGCACCGGAACTCAGAATTAAAAAAAAAATCATTTAAAAATTTTAGCAAATTTGATAAGAAAAATAGTCTAATATTTTGCAAACCATAAGAAGCCACCTTTTAAGTAAAGTACTTCAAGTACAGTAAACTTGAACACTTTAAGAAAGATTGTCAGAGTCACTCGAACAACAATAATAACAAGAACAACAAAAATACAAGCAAAAGGAGAGACATGATATAATCTATGTGATATCAAAATGCTCGTATATAGACTAGAAGCTTTCTAGATGGTAGGTGGACTTGTGAGTAATTTGACACATTGCCAAAAGCAAGAAAGTTGTGATGGACATGATAGAGTATAAACCCGAAAAAGATCGGGTGCACATGAGCAACAACACCTATTTTGATGTTATGGGTGTTGATAGTTATCGCATTGAAACACATGAATATAATATTTTGTTGATTGATATGCTTTATGTATCATCCATACGACATAATTTAGTGTTTGTTCCTGCCCTAACTAATAAAGGATTTGAAGTCAAGTTTGTCCATGAGAAGGTGACTGTAACGACCCCAACTCATCCCCTCGAAAATGCGGAATTTTTTTTTTGATGTGAAAATATTCCCAGAGACCTGGGGCCTTTACAGTTCCACTCAGCGCTGGATAACCACACACCACGATAGAGCTTACACTTATCTTCCAAACCAATATCAAATCATTATTCATTTATTGAAAAACTGATAAACATGTCTAGAGACACTTGCATAATGAATTACTGAAAGTGCAACATCAATTAATAGAACAAAAAAGGAAAACAAAAGTAAAGCCATTATGTTCCTCTAAGATGTATCCAGCAAGTGCGTAACACCCGTGACTTGCCGAGACACCAGTCGCTTCAATGAGTTCCTGCTCCTGTGAAAAACCATAAAAAGGAGGGGTCAGAAATCTAAAGGATTCTGCGTACACATCCCTCTAATGAAAATAAATGAGCATAAAGAACACAAGTACAATTTTATGCAATTCTCCTTGAGGAAAAGCAATTATTACATCTACTCAATCCAACTTAAGCATCCATGCAACATCATTTAAGTATGCATAAACTTTAATCAATAACAGGTATTCACTTTGAGTAAGCAGGGTATTCTACATACATTAAAGAGTAACCATCACCCATCAACAACATATATCAGGGAAAAGAAACAGACCATGCCTGATCTAATGCATAGCAAAATTATGCATGATATATGTGTAATGTATGAACACCTTATTTTCTTTTATCTAAGTTCATGTTTCCATATGCATGCCCTATTAAATGCATACAATTTTAAGTTCATCTTTTTAATTCCATCGCCCGCGGATACACCAAACGGGTAAAATCCCCGAGGTCAAGTTAGGTTCCCAGGGTAGCTTAGCACACAATTTATATTTTATTACTGGATTCCAACTTAGCTCTCGACCGAATCACCTTTGGAACATTTAGACCTCCACATCTAATGTCGGGGACACAAGGGACACCCCACGCCCACAAGTGCCACTTCCTTGGTACCATAACCTCACAACTGTGACTAACACACCACTTCCGGGTAAAGTGGCGGATTCTCCCTAAAACTGTGGCTAGGAGAAGAACCTCAATATCGGGTTCAGGGGCAACAACGCACACGGAGTTTTTGTATCCTCACAGTCTCCCTAAGACCGGATAGCTAAGATTCTCATACTCCAGATGAGATATCTCACAATGTATATTACACTGTTCTTGTTTCATTATATTTTTATTAAAGTCGATTCTTTAAGTTTACAACCCCATATGCAAAAGTAAAGTGAAAACCCGCATCCTCTCTGGCGGGAACCCTTACGGGACTCCAACCAGTGAGGACAACGGGAACAATGTAGTAGTGTGCCCTACCAACTTGTGTGGTTTGAGTGATGCTATTAAATATATCATTTTTACATTCTCACTGCGTGTACTACCTCCATCACATATGAGTATCCACCAATACATATCTCCTGTGACTATGTGCACGCGAATAAACCCCGCAATTTCGCATACTTATGTTAAATGAGACATCAATAGTCTAGTAGAAGCATGACTATACATTTTACACGTATACTCATAACACTACTCATTCCCATCAAAATGTACATCTATTAAAAACTCATACTCTTCCTGTCAAACCGAACAATATATCACTGAAGAAGAAAAGCAGGAATCATATATTATTTTTTTTTCTTTTTTTGTTTTAATAAACAAATCCAGCCCAGCCGACCTTGTCGGCTGGGTCTGACAACATATGCACAGGCCCGGTCTGGGCCTGTGTATGCTGTCAAGACCTAAACAGCATAAAGAAAATCCCCTTTATGAAATTCTGTATATATATTATTTCTTTTTAATCCTGCGAAACCCAGCCGACCCTATCGGCCTGGCCCAACAGAATACACACAGACCCAGTTTGGGCATGTGTGTGCTGCGAGTAAACAACATCTTACATGTTTAACAACTATTTATGTATATATTTTCCTGTAACATCTGTACCACAAGCCAGCAAAAGCAAGTCATTCATCACATGGAATAGACTACAGATTTCTCTCTAATTTAACTATACCATGAAGACATTATTTCGATAATATTCAATCATATGTAAGAAAAATAAAGAAAGCAAGAGTGTGAATGAATAACATGATTTCAAGCCCATCTCAAGCGAAACTCCATCCTGAAAGAACATGAACTGTACTATCAGCCTAGTGTGATCTCAGCCCACGACAACAAGGTAAAAATAAGCAGGCCAATATACACAGTTGAAGTCTTAAACAAAGCACAAGCTGCATTGTGAAAAGGCAATCCAACATAGGTTCATAAACACCCATTACTTGGTGGAACAACTCAGCGTGAACCCGACACGGATGTGTCCCTAATCATATGTAGAGTTCTCCCCCTACTTCCATTTAGACTATTCCAGAATATGCAAGAAGCTACACAGGGTTTTATCCATGGGTCCTAACATAAAAGGAATCCCACTACCGATACCCAGCCCATAGCCCCTTAAGAAAGTTTCTTAACGTAAGCCCACAATTCCAGATTTTTCCTTTACAGACAAAAAAAAATTATCACTATTGAAAAACATGCACAGGCTGATCAAATTTATGAAACATACAAAAAAAAAGAAATGACTAACGTCACATTCGAGTCAAAGATGTCAATGCACTTATCAATGCCAAGCAAGAACATCAGAATACTGAACCTAACCCCCCCCCCCTTTTTTTTTTTCTTTGCTTTACCTGAGATCCCAGGCCAACACCCAGCCGATTGACTGAGTCAGTTGGGCCTGCTCTGGCCCTGCCACAACCAGCACCTGTACCTAACCAACCGGGTCGGTTGGGTCCCTGCCAAAACTAACACCACGCCCAGCTGACTGCGTCGGCTGGGCCTGTCGCCTACCACCATCAACTAAAGTGATGACCCCAAATCCCCTTTATTTTTTTTCCATCCTAAGGAAAAACACAAAATCGAACCAGGGTTTCGATTTCTCATCCATTTCCATGAGAGGGGACCCGTAACTCTTACAGTGATTTTCCGTTGGCCGGAGACGGCCGTCGCAGAGGGGTGCCGACTGGTGACGCTCCTTCCAACCGCCGTGAAGGGAGATGCTCGAGGGGCCCTTGACGCCTGTGGTTGGCCGGTGATGGGCTCCTTCCTCCGGCGTGCGCACACACATCGAGAGAGAGAGAGAGAGAGAGAGAGAGAGAGAGAGAGAGAGAGAGAGAGAGAGAGAGAGAGAGAGAGAGAGATCTTTGGGGAAACAAAAAGCGAGAGGGGGAAACCCACCCGAGACCCCCCCTGCTTTTGAAAGGGATAGCCCGGCAAGGTCGGGGCCGAACCTCCCGCCGGCGGCTGCGCCTCAAGGCCTCCTCCCCCATGCGATACCGTTAGGGTTCTCTCTCAGAACCCTAACCTCTGAGTCCCTCTTTTGCTCCAGACTTATCGGGCAACCATTATCGGGTTGCCCCTTCTTCTATTTTTTTTTTCGTTTCAGATTTTATCGGGCAACCCTTATCGGGTTGCCCCTTACACTTATAAGCCCTGTTACACAAGGCTCGGCTCGGGTCCAGACCCGAAAGCCAACCCCAATGATATGGATCCACAGTTGGATCCAAATGGATCCAACTGTGGATCCCCAGATTAACCTTATAATAAATTTTTTTTTATTTTATTATTTTTTTATCTCCTTTTGGTTGATACTATTTATAACTGCTTGCCCCTTTATGGGTCCTAGATCCGAAATGTGGATCTAGGCCCAAATTGCCTTTTTTTTTTTTAAATATTTTGTAAGATAAACAAAAAATTTAGTAGCAACATTTTTCGGTTTTTACATCCTTTCCCCCTAAAAAGAATTTCGTCCTTGAAATTAGAACGTACCAAATAAATGAGGGTACTGCTGACGCATAGCCGCCTCAGGTTCCCAAGTGCACTCATCCAGCCCGTGATGCTGCCAACGCACTTTTACGAACGAAATCGTCCTATTTCGCAGCGTCTTTTCTTGATGGTCTACAATCTCTACTGGCTTTTCCTCCGCAGTCAAGTCAGGTTGCACCTCGATCACCTCATAGTGAATCACATGTGAGGGGTCAGGTATATATCTTCTCAACATCGAGACATGAAATACGTCATGGATCTGCGAAAACTGGGGAGGGAGTGCTACTCGGTATGCGGTCTCCCCAACGCGCCCGAGAATCTCGAAAGGTCCAACATATCGAGGACTCAGTTCCCCTTCTTTCCAAACCTGAAGACACTTTTCGTAGGCGAAATTCGAACAAACACATGATCGCCTACCTCAAACTTGAGCTTCCAGCGTCGTTGATCAGCATAGCTTTTCTGCCTGCTCTGTGCTGCAATCAATCGCCGTCGGATCAAACGCACCTGGTCCGCATAGTGCTGGATGATTTCGGGAGACTCCGTTGCTCTCACTCCAACCTCATCCCAGCACACTGGTGATCTACATGGTCGGCCGTACAAAGCTTCATACGGGGCTATGCCAATACTGGCATGAAAACTGTTATTGTACGAAAACTCTGCCAACTTCACATGTTTGTCCCAATCGCCTGCCCAATCTAAAACACATGCTCTCAGCATATCCTCAAGCGTCTGGATCGTACGTTCTGACTGTCCATCCGTCTGCGGGTGGAACGCAGTGCTAAACTTCAATGTTGTGCCTAAAGCTTTCTGAAGCTGGCGCCAAAATCAAGATGTGAAACGCGGATCTCGATCTGACACTATCGAACGTGGCACCCCATGAAGTCTAACTATCTCATCGACGTAAAGGTTGGCCAAACTTTCCAAACTCTGACTGATTCTAATTGGAAGAAAATGGGCACTCTTTGTCAACCGATCTACTATTACCCATATGGCATCTCGTTGTCGTCGGGTCGTAGGTAACCCTACTATGAAATCCATCGAGATGTCATCCCACTTCCACTCTGGAATCTCAAGTGGCTGAAGAAGTCCACCAGGTCTTTGGTGCTCAATCTTCACCTGCTGACAGGTAAGACACCGGGACACGAACTCCGCGATGTCCCGTTTCATCCCATTCCACCAATAGGTCCTCTGAAGATCTTTGAACATTTTAGTGGAACCAGGGTGAACAGAAAATCTCGATCTGTGAGCTTCACTCATCAGCTCTTCCCGTAACGCTTTTGGAACCCACCATCTGTCTCCGAACATGATGGTTCCGTCCTCCTCTCGACGAAACTGCGCTTCTGGCTTTTGGGCACTCTCACAAAGCTTCTCAAAATTCGGATCGACTGACTGGAGCTCCTCGATCCGATCTATGATCTCCGATCTTGCCTGCATCCCCGCACAAATGATGCATCCAGAATCTCCCGCAAATGGCTGCCATCTGACCAGCTCCTCGACCAAATTCCAACTGCGTCCGATCAGGCTAGCAGCTGTGACCGTCGTCTTTCTGCTAAGTGCGTCTGCCACCACATTCGCCTTGCCCGGATGGTAAGCGATGGAGAAGTCATAATCCTTCAAAAACTCCAACCACCTCCGCTGCCTCAAATTCAATTTCCTTTGAGTGAAAATATATTTGAGGCTCTTGTGATCGGACATAACCTCAAATTGTTCCCCATAAAGGTAGTGGCGCCAAATCTTTAATGCGAAGACTACTGCCGCCAACTCCAAATCATGCGTGGGATAATTCTTCTCGTGTACCTTCAATTGTCTAGAAGCATACGCTATAACCTTGCCATGCTGCATGAGCACACAGCCCAGTCCGGTCCCGGAAGCATCACTGTACACGACGAAACCACCTGCCCCAGAGGGCAATGTCAAAACGGGAGCAGTGGTCAACCTATTCTTCAACTCTTGAAAACTGTCCTCACATCGAGGTTACCACACGAACTTTACTCCTTTCTGCAACAGTCGAGTCATAGGGGCAGCTATACGCGAGAAGTCTTGAATAAATCGACGGTAGTAGCCCGCCAATCCCAAGAAGCTTCTGATATCAGTCACCGTCTTTGGTTGCTCCCATGACAATACAGCCTCTACCTTGGCTGGGTCAACCTCAACTCCTCTCTCGGAAATTACGTGACCGAGAAACATTACTCTATCAATCCAAAACTCACACTTTGAGAACTTAGCATAGAGTTGATGTTCCCTCAGTGTTTGTAATACGATTCGTAGATGTTCTCGGTGTTCTTCTACACTCTCTGAGTAAATCAGAATGTCATCTATGAACACGATGACAAACGAGTCCAACCATAAACTAAAAACCCGATTCATCAGGTCCATAAACGCCGCAGGGGCATTTGTAAGTCCAAAGGACATCACTAGAAACTCATAATGCCCATATCTGGACCTAAATGCTGTTTTTGGAATGTCCTCCGTCTTGATTCTCAACTGATGATACCCAGAACGAAGGTCAATCTTCGAGAACACCTTTGCCTTCCTCAGCTGATCAAACAGATCGTCAATCCTCGGCAGTGGGTACTTGTTCTTCACCGTCACTTGGTTTAGCATACGGTAATCGATACAAAGTCGCATTGAGCCATCCTTTTTCTTAACAAAGAGGACTGGTGCACCCCAAGAGGACACACTTGGTCTAATAAATCCTTTGTCAAGAAGCTCCTGCAACTGCTTCTTCAATTCTACTAACTCTGCAGGTGCCATGCGATATGGAGCTCGAGAAACAGGTGTTGTACCAGGCACTAGCTCGATTGAGAACTTGATTTCCCGATATGGCGGTAAGCCCGACAAATCCTCTGGAAAGACATCCGGGAACTCACGAACAACATCTAACTGCTCCAAGGGTGTCGCCTGACTATCTTGAGCAGACACACTGGCCAGAAACATCATGCAACCTTGTTTGTGGTACTTGAGGACCTTCAAAGCTGAGACAACTCTCACCCCGTCAGTCGGTCTCGTTGAACGACGCAATAACGTAGACAAATTGGGACGCTCCAAGATAACCTTCTTACCCCGACACTGGAGGGTCGCATTATGCTTGGACAACCAGTCCATGCCCAAAATGACATCATAAAATGTCATATCTAAAATGACCAAATCGACAGACAAATCATGGCCTTCTATCACCACACAAACTGCTGGGAAATATTTCCCGCAGGAGGAGGATGCACCCATGGGTGACATCACATCCAGAGCCCTTTCGAGGCTAGAAGGTACCAAATCAAGCAACTTTGTAAACGAAGAAGAAATAAAGCTGTGTGTTGCACCAGAATCAAACATCACACGTGCAAAGTGTTCAGCAACTAAGAATATACCTTCGATCAGATCAGACTGATGGCCCTGAGTAGCTGTTGTAGCCGCGTAGACTCGCCCATTGGTCCTGCGCTGATCTTGTTGTTGTTGTTGCCTCTGTTGTCGCTGTTGTGGTGGTTGCTGTCCTCCCGGAACCGCAGGCTTGTTCGAACAGAAAGGAGCGATGTGCCCAGGTTGCTGACACTGAAAACAGACCCCCTTGAACAAAGGGCAAAAGCCAGGTTGATGGTTCTTGCCACACTTGCGACACACTGGCAGGGCCCTTCCCTGTTGCCTCTGCTGCTGGAATCGATTGTGTTGTCGCCCATCATGGGTCCGTTGTTTCTTGCCACCTTGAACCCTTCCGCCTGCTGGTGGATTCTTCCTTGCCGTGACCGAAAAACCATCTCCATTGCCACCCCCTTTCTTAATTGTAGCCCTGGACTTCTCCCAATCTTTAGTCAGAACGGTAGCTGACTCAATCGCATCGGCCAAAGTAGTAGGCCGACTCGTCAGGACGCGAGTTCGCAACCCATCCTTCAATCCGTGCACATACTTCCCCGCCCTTGCTTTCTCACTCTTGAAGAGGTTCAGACAGTACCTCTCGAGGTTCCGGAACCTTGTAGTGTAGTCCACTAGACTCATGGTCCCCTGAGTCAAATCGAGGAACTCTCGTTGCATTTGTTCCTCGGCATAGGAGGGAAAGTATGCATCCAGAAACTCCTCTCTGAACGTCTCCCAGGGAATCTCGTCCCAGTCAGCGAACTTCACCCTTCGCAGGGTGTCCCACCACTTCTTGGCATCGCCCTTCAAACGGTACGTGCCAAAAGATGTCTTTCTGTCCTCAGGGACAGATAGGACGTCGAACGCCCGCTCCACCTCCTCAACCCAGTTCTCCGCTGCCTCTGGGTCTGTCTTTCCTGAAAAAGTTGGCGGATCCAACTTCAGGAACCTTTCGAAGAAAGCGCCGCCCACGTTTGGAACAACATTGACAGGTGGGTCGCGAGCTGCTGCTTGTGCGACTGCCTGCGCAGCTGCCTGGGCAGCCTGTGCCGCTTGAGCAACCTGTGCCGCTTGCGCAGCCTGTGCCGCTTGCGCCACCTGTGCCGCCTGCATAGCCTGAGCCGCTTGCACGACCTGTGCTGTCTGTGCCGCCTGAGCCGTCATGGTCTCGGTCAGGGTGTGGATGGCTTCCATCATAAAATCTCTCTGCTCCTGCCAGTTTGCGGGAGCAGCAGTAGAGGACGAGGCACCTCTGCGAGTATACGACATCTACAACACACATGCATTTCACAAATTAGACCCTCTCTGATCCTATCCCTCTTGAGTTGATACCGAACAACTATATATATATATTTTTTTAAAGATCACATACGATTTCTAGTGTATTCTATAATAAAGTTTACTCCTACATACAATCAAGCATACTAAATATCAATGCTTAAATAAAAGTACTTAAATAACCTTACCAGTGAAGACGACTGCTCTGGAGTACGAGACACGACTTGCTGATACTTCAGGACATGGCTCACTTTCAAAAATTAAAATTTATTGCAAAAATAATGATAAAAGTATAAGATATTGTGGTGGCTCTGATACCAAACCTGTAACGACCCCAACTTATCCCCTCGAAAATGCGATTTTTTTTATGTGAAAATATTCCCAGAGACCTGGGGCCTTTACAGTTCCACTCACCGCTGGATAACCACACACCACGATAGAGCTTACACTTATCTTCCAAACCAACATCAAATCATTATTCATTTATTGAAAAACTGATAAACATGTCTAGAGACACTTGCATAATGAATTACTGAAAGTGCAACATCAATTAATAGAACCAAAAAGGAAAACAAAAGTAAAGCCATGATGTCCCTCTAAGATGTATCCAGCAAGTGCGTAACACCCGTGACTTGCCGAGACACCAGTCGCTTCAATGAGTTCCTGCTCCTGTGAAAAACCATAAAAAGGAGGGGTCAGAAATCCAAAGGATTCTGCATACAGATCCCTCTAACAAAAATAAATGAGCATAAAGAACACAAGTACAATTTTATGCAATTCTCCTTGAGGAAAAGCAATTATTATATATACTCAATCCAACTTAAGCATCCATGCAACATCATTTAAGTATGCATAAACTTTAATCAATAACAGGTATTCACTTTGAGTAAGCAGGGTATTCTACATACATTAAAGAGTAACCATCACCCATCAACAACATATATCAGGGAAAAGAAACAGACCATGCCTGATCTAATGCATAGCAAAATTATGCATGATATATGTGTAATGTATGAACACCTTATTTTCTTTTATCTAAGTTCATGTTTCCATATGCATGCCCTATTAAATGCATACAATTTTAAGTTCCTTTTTTTAATTCCATCGCCCGCGGATACACCAAACGGGTAAAATCCCTGAGGTCAAGTTAGGTTCCCAGGGTAGCTTAGCACACAATTTATATTTTATTACTGGGTTCCAACTTAGCTCTCGACCGAATCACCTTTGGAACATTTAGACCTCCACATCTAATGTCGGGAACACAAGGGACACCCCACGCCCACAAGTGCCACTTCCTTGATACCATAACCTCACAGTTGTGACTAACACACCACTCCCGGGTAAAGTGACGGATTCTCCCTAAAACCGTGGCCAAGAGAAGAACCTCAATATCGGGTTCAGTGGCAACAACGCACACGGAGTTTTTGTATCCTCACAGTCTCCCCAAGACCGGATAACTAAGATTCTCATACTCCAGATGAGATATCTCACAATGTATTTTACATTGTTCTTGTTTCATTATATTTTTATTAATTCGATTCTTTTAGTTTACAACCCCATATGCAAAAGTAAAGTGAAAACCCGCATCCTCCCTTGCGGGAACCCTTACGGGACTCCAGCCCGTGAAGACAACGGGAACAGTGTAGTAGTGTGCCCTACCAACTTGTGTGGTTTGAGTGATGCTATTAAACATATCATTTTTACATTCTCACTACGTGTACTACCTCCATCACATATGGGTATCCACCAATACATATCTCCTGTGAGTATGTGCACGCGAATAAACCCCGCAATTTCGCATACTTATGTTAAATGAGACATCAATAGTCTAGTAGAAGCATGACTATACATTTTACACGTATACTCATAACACTACTCATTCCCATCAAAATGTACATCTATTAAAAACTCATACTCCTCCTGTCAAACCGAACAATATATCACTGAAGAAGAAAAGCAGGAATCATATATTATTTTTTTTCTTTTTTTGTTTTAATAAACAAATCCAGCCCAGCCGACCTTGTCGGCTGGGTCTGACAGCATATGCACAGGCCCGGTCTGGGCCTGTGTATGCTGTCAAGACCTAAACAGCATAAAGGAAATCCCCTTTATGAAATTCTGTATATATATTATTTCTTTTTAATCCTGCGAAACCCAACCGACCCTATCGGCCGGGCCCAACAGAATACACACAGACCCAGTTTGGGCATGTGTGTGCTGCGAGTAAACAACATCTTACATGTTTAACAACTATTTATGTATATATTTTCCTGTAACATCTGTACCACAAGCCAGCAAAAGCAAGTCATTCATCACATGGAATAGACTACAGATTTCTCTCTAATTTAACTATACCATGAAGACATTATTTCGATAATATTCAATCATATGTAAGAAAAATAAAGAAAGCAAGAGTGTGAATGGATAACATGATTTGAAGCCCATCTCAAGCGAAACTCTATCCTGAAAGAACATGAACTGTACTATCAGCCTAGTGTGATCTCAGCCCACGACAACAAGGTAAAAATAAGCAGGCCAATATACACAGTTGAAGTCTTAAACAAAGCACAAGCTGCATTGTGAAAAGGCAATCCAACATAGGTTCATAAACACCCATTACTTGGTGGAACAACTCAGCGTGAACCCGACACGGATGTGTCCCTAATCATATGTAGAGTTCTCCCCCTACTTCCATTTAGACTATTCCAGAATATGCAAGAAGCTACACAGGGTTTTATCCATGGGTCCTAACATAAAAGGAATCCCACTACCGATACCCAGCCCATAGCCCCTTAAGAAAGTTTCTTAGCGTAAGCCCACAATTCCAGATTTTTCCTTTACAGACAAACAAAAATTATCACTATTGAAAAACATGCACAGGCTGATCAAATTTATGAAACATACAAAAAAAAGAAATGACTAACGTCACATTCGAGTCAAAGATGTCAATGCACTTATCAATGCCAAGCAAGAACATCAGAATACTGAACCTAAACCCCCCCCCCCTTTTTTTTTTCTTTGCTTTACCTGAGATCCCAGGCCAACACCCAGCCGATTGACTGAGTCGGTTGGGCCTGCCCTGGCTCTGCCACAACCAGCACCTGTACCCAACCAACTGGGTCGATTGGGTCCCTGCCAAAACTAACACCACGCCCAGCCGACTGCGTCGGCTGGGCCTGTCGCCTACCACCATCAACTAAAGTGATGACCCCAAATCCCCTTTATTTTTTTTTTAGGGTTTCCATCCTAAGGAAAAACACAAAATCGAACCAGGGTTTCGATTTCTCATCCATTTCCATGAGAGGGGACCCATACCTCTTACGGTGATTTTTCGGTGGCTGGAGACGGCTGTCGCAAAGGGGTGCCGACTGGTGACGCTCCTTCCAACCGCCGTGAAGGGAGATGCTCGAGGGGCTCTTGACGCCTGTGGTTGGCCGGTGATGGGCTCCTTCCTCTGGCGTGCGCACACACAGCGAGAGAGAGAGAGAGAGAGAGAGAGAGAGAGAGAGAGAGAGAGAGAGAGAGAGAGAGAGATCTTTGGAGAAACAAAAAGCGAGAGGGGGAAACCCACCCGAGAGCCCCCTGCTTTTGAAAGGGATAGCCCGGCAAGGTCGGGGCCAAACCTCCCGCCGGCGGCTGCGCCTCAAGGCCTCCTCCCCCATGCGATACCGTTAGGGTTCTCTCTCAGAACCCTAACCTCTGAGTCCCTCTTTTGCTCCAGACTTATCGGGCAACCCTTATCGGGTTGCCCCTTCTTCAATTTTTTTTTTCCGTTTCAGATTTTGTCGGTTAACCCTTATCGGGTTGCCCCTTACACTTATAAGCCCTGTTATAAAAGGCTCGGCTCGGGTCCGGACCCGATACCCGTAAGCCAACCCCAATGATATGGATCCATAGTTGGATCCAAATGGATCCAACTGTGGATCCCCAGATTAACCTTATAATAAAAAATTTTTTATTTTATTATTTTTTTATCTCCTTTTGGTTGATACTATTTATAACTGCTTGCCCCTTTATGGGTCCTAGATCCGAAATGTGGATCTAGGCCCAAATTGCCTTTTTTTTTTTTGAAATATTTTGTAAGATAAACAAAAAAATTAGTAGCAACATTTTTCGGTTTTTACAGTGACTGGGAAAGCATGGTTGTGTCAAGTTTATAGAGTTTTTTTTATAAAGAGGATGGATTGTACAAATTATAAGTGTCTCAAATGAATAAAACTACATCTTCAGCTGTTTATATTGATAGTGTTTTTAATGTGGATGTGAATGCATGACACCAAAGACTAGGTCATATTAGTCTAAAATAAAATAAAAAAACTTGTCAAATTAAATTTAATAACTAATTTTTGAAGAAACATCATTATTTCTTATAAAGTAGGGTCTAGATCTGGATCATCTGGGAAAGTGGTGAATAATAGATCAAGTACGTCCAAGTTCAAAGTCTTGAGAATGGCTGATGCCATTGAGAAAGGAATTCAGACCTTACAACCCGACATTCATGGAGATAGGCAGAATATGTTGCAGGCTGGTCTGTCAATGTCTAATCCTAGTGAGGTGCGTTCCCTCGAGTCAGATTTGCATGCTCAGATAGAAGGTTCATCTACTGAAACTTTGAATTTACTTTCTTTTGCCATCACTGGTTAGAAGATGGGGTGGCTTGCTAGGCTTCCACAAGCTTCCACTAGGAAGTGGTTTTGGAGGAAAGAGCTTCTTGGTGAAGTGAATCACTCTCACATTGCAATGGAGAGTTCAAGGAAGGATGTCGTCTGTAGGATCTTCAAAGCTATGACTCAAAGCATTCAGCAGAAGCACAGTGTGTTCAGAGTTATTAGATTTATTTAGAAAGTTTGATTATTTTGTTTGTAGGTGGACCCCAAAGGGATGCAACAATGTGCCATTTCCTGTAATAATGAAGATTTGTTTTAGATAAGTAACTTTTGCCTTCAATCCATGATATTATTTCTAATTGTTGACTGCATGTGTGACTTGTTTTCAGAGTCCTCATATTAAGGGTAATTTTTTGTCAGTACGTAAACTTACTGTATTAGAGCTCATGAAAATAAATTTCCACTATAATGCTAGCTGCACTGCTGCAGTTTTGATTGTTACATTGTAGTCCAGAAACTTGGTTGTTTTTTCACATGATGTCCATTAGAATGCTATCATGGTCTTTGCTTTGCCTGCCAAGAGAGGATTAACAGAGTTGGCTGGTGACTTTATGATCCATTTTCATTATCGTCAAGGAGATTTTTATTTGTAAATAACTATTTTGCTTTTCTTTTTTGCTGGTTGAATATGATTGATGTTAAACAGGAAAACCTAGAACACTTCTTAACATGATGGTTTTGACAAGGTAATGCTTTTGTTAAAAAGAAAAAAAAAACATAATCTTTGGGTTTCTGTTCTGTGTGGTTGTTGGTTTCTTTTTAGTTAGTTTCCGTCCTTAAATTAATTTTCTTCCCATTCAAAAGATATTCTGGGTTGCTATTTTCTATAGATCAGAGGAATTCATAAAAAGATCAATTCAGGGTGTCTAAAGAAGCCATCTTTATCGGTGACTGCTTTGGCCCTTACCAGTGAGTCTTTTCTTTTAATGGTATATGAAAGCATTGCTGACGGCCCAAAGCCGTCACCGATGTTAACTGTAGTAGCTAATTTTGCTGTAGTGTCCTCATGCGGATTGATCATACAAAACTCAATTGAGAACGTGTTCTTTTTTTTTCAATCAAACATGGAAAGGTTAAGAGAAAGAAGGAACTTCATTTTTTTTGGATTGCTGAACAAGAACTTGTTTTCAAACTTTTAGATCATGAAAAATCAAATTCATCAAGTATACGAAGCCACTTTCTTCAAACATAAGGTTTGAATCATGTTGAGCTAAGAAAAATCTCATGTATATATAGAGATGGGAGTAGGCGTCAGACAAACCTCAGCCGCTGATCGTGCGAACAATCAACAGCAAAGAAAAGTTCTGCCGCCGTGCTATTGTCGGACAAGATAGGCGTTCAACAATACTTTCAATTCTCTCTCTCTATATATATAGTAGAGCATAGGTGCTTAAACATTAGGTGCTTGATGGGGTTTTAAGGGTTTTTTTTAATCTTATTTCAAAATTCTGACCTTACAGATGTGATCTATTTTCTTAATTTTATAGGGGTCAGCTTTTGAAGTGTTTGATTCAGACACATGGGTGAATTTTTATAAGGTTTTAAAAATCAACCGTTCAAAATCTTTATCATTTTCTTCATTGAAAACAGATGATCCATGTGTGGATTCCTCATAAATCGACCCTGCCCAACACATTTATGGGGCTTGAAAAGACACTGGAAGAGCAGAAAAACCAATCAAGCATGTATTGCAAGCACCTAGGCTCTACTATATATATACACGTATGTTTTTTATGAAAAAAAAGATATTTGAAGCCTAAAAATTTACAAAAATTTTGGACTGTTGATTTTTTGAACCATATACAAACCCACCCATGTGTTGGAATCGAATACTTCAAAAGCTGATCCCTATAAAATCAAGTACATAGATCACATCTCTACTGTCAGAATTTAAAAATAAAACAAAAAACCCATCAAGCACATATCACAAGCACCCACACTACTCTCTCTCTATATACATATATTTGTTAATGTTCACTACAATTAGTTGTATTTACAATAGACTTAGCAAAAACTTTTTTTTATTTTTTCTCATATATAACACAATAAATGTGATCTACATGTTTTTATTAGTGGAAGCCGACTTTTATATTGCCAGAATCTGACATGTATGCAGGGTTTTTTAGCGATCCAAAAATCAATGGTTATAAATGCATCATTTTTTTAACTTATAAAAAAAGAACTTTTTTGGTAAAAAAAACTTGAACTGAAGGTCAATTCATGCTAAATGAGTGTGTTGAACACATGTATGGCATTAGATTGACTCAAAACAACTTCCATCATGAGATCCCAACTAGATTATAGCAAATATATATCCTACTGTGTGAACTTAGATTTTTATCGGGTTTTTGATCTTCTCAATTAAATTTAACCGGATGTGATCTACTTGGTTTGACATCAAGTTACATAGTTTTCATTCTTAGATGTATAATTATGAACGACTTATATTGCACTACAGTAAGACCATCATCTTTGGAGAACCGAAGTGCATAAGTGTGTTTCGTGGCTTTTAAGACAAGTGAAACGATATACACTATACACTTGAAACTGCACTCAAGGAGTGCAAACTGACAAAGGGCAAACCCATGTACATACTAATACAATGGCAAATCAAGGGGCAAGACTCGATGCGTGAAGTTGCACCTCGAGTGCAAAACGCACAAGCCACACATGAGGTATGAAATCATACCTTGACCATCGAAACACACAAGCAGACAACTACATAAGCAACTCACAATGTATGAGATCCTATACTGACTAAGCAAGTGTAAAGGATGACTCACGAGGCATGGGGTTGTACCTCGATTAAACGATAAGCGTAAGCAAGTAAAGGAGCATACGATAGAGATAAGAATACATGCAGGAAGTGTAGCAGCAAAGTAAGGACGAACAACACATACAAAAAGTAAGTGCAAAAGAAGTACGACAACAACAGAAAAGTAAGGTACGAAGAGCAAAAGCAAGTAGTAAGGCCATGGTGCATAAAGCGCAGGGCAATAAAGGTAAATGCAGAAAGCAAAGTGCGAGAATGTAAAAGAGGACCAGGATTGCATCCTGGAGTAAAAAGGTATACAAGTAAATGCCATAACACATAAAGCGTGGGGCAACAGAAAAGACAAGACATAAAGTAAATGCCAAGGCGCATAAAACGCAGGGCAGCAAGCAAGTAAAGTACGAAAAAGTAAAAAGGACAAGGATCGTGAAACAACGTCCTTGAGTTAAAAGACATAAAATATAAGGACATGAATTAAAAGCCTAGGCACATATAGCGCGGCGGCAACAAAAAGAAAAGTTCAAGAAAAGTAAAGAGAACAATGATCGCGAAACCACATCCTTGAATGTAAAGACATACACACACACACACACACACACACACACACATATATATATATATTATATATCATCCTCTTTTAGTTATCTTTTCTTATTTTGGCATTTATTCGTTCATTGTCCTTTTACGCAAGAATCCCCTACCTTGAGGGGTTGCGGGTCCTCGTACGCCTGCGGCGTAAGTAAGCGCAAACTCGAGCCACTATGGCGAGCTCGATCCACCATTCAACTTGCCGAGAAGCAAAACAAAGGCAGGGGGACCTCACCCCCTACCGAGAAACACAAGAGGTGGGGGAAACACAAGAGGTGGGGGGGGGGGGGGAAGAGAGAGGGGGCGAAGCCCCCTTCCGAACATAGGATGGGGGTAGGGGGCAGAGCCCCCTAACAGAGGACCATAGGAGGCATGGGGGCAAAATCCCTTGCTGAAAAACAACAAAGCGACGGGGGGTAGAGCCCCCTGTCGACGAGAGGCAATGACAGGGGGGCTCAACCCCCCCTGTCGTCAACAATCTAAGGTTTTTCATTAAATCAATTTGATGTAAATCATGCTTTTCAATAAACTATAGGATTAATAACTATGATTCAATAGTATGGCTGTTGGCATTAACTCATCCAACCAATCAAAGTTTAAGGCATGTAAAAATTGGATTCGATCATCTCGTGTACATTAATTTCAATTGTTTTCAAACGACACCAAAGTGATTGTTGAGATGCCATCAACAAAACACCTCCATCCTTGTGCCCCACACTCCTTAAACTGGTTGTAGACGTTGGATGAGAGGTACGACTCAACCACACAAGGGCATGCACCTACTGTCCCCTTCTCAAGTTAGCTATACTTTGCCCTTATTACAAGCCTCATTGCTCTCTCTCTCTCTCTCTCTCTCTCTCTCTCTCTCTCTCTCTCTCTTTCTCTCTCTCTCTCTCTCTCTATATATATATATATATATGTTACTAATGAATGTACATAACTATTGAGCTAGAAATCATAGTTTCAAATCGTATAAACTAAATCTGATCAAATAGATGTATTCAGCATGGTTTATTTGCTATGGACCAAACTTTGGATAGTAGTTTTTTGATGTAAAAATGACATTTTAAGATATCAAATTTTGGTAGATTGTAAGCTGTTGATTTTTGAAGCCTTTAAAAAACATACTTATATGTCATAATCATGTGATTTAAAATGCATTTCGATTACACAAGTCTTTTAGATCACATCAATGGGGTCGAATCTATTAAAAATTCAAAATAAATAAATAAAGGTGATTTCTATTCAATTATTCTTCACCTCCCTTAGTAACAAATATTACCCTATATATATACAATCCAGTTTGAATCTCACAATGAGAGTTGTTTTGACATAATCTAGCCTCATAGATGTGTTCAACATGCTCAATTGAGTAGGCATTGATTCTTAAATCATGTTTTTGGATGAAAAATATATTTTTATGAGTAAAAATTGATATCTTCATAGTCATTATTTTTGGATCATCAGAGAAACCTGTATACAGTCAGATTCAATGAAACATGTAGATCACATTTAATTAGACATGTGAGAAAAAAAATACCAAAGTAGGGAGTTCTGCCCATTTGCTAGGTTGATTGTACCTATATATAATTGACTGTAGCATATATATATATATATATATATATATATATATATATATATATATATATATATATATATATATATATATATATATATATATATATATGTGTTTGGTGCTATTGAAAGCAAGAAACTATTGAGTATGAAACAGTTTTTTTTTTTTTACATTTTTGGAAACTTTTTTTTTGTAGAGTGGACCTTATGGTGGATGTGATCTACAAGGTTAATTTAGCAGAAAATGAGTTTTGATTCAAGTGATCATGGTTTTTAAGGGCTTCAAAAATCAAAGGTCTACAAAACACTAAAATTTTATGATTAAAAAAATCATATCTTTATAATAAAACATGTTTCAAAGTTTGATTCTTAGCAATCATGTCCATAATGCTTGAACCTATGATTTTCAGTTTAATAGTTTCGTCTCTTCAATAACACCATATATATATATATATATATATATATACCAACTACTGATGAAGGTAAGAAACTAATGAGTAGAAATCATTCTTTTCTTCAAAAATTTATAATTTTCTGTGGATCAAATGTTACCATTGTGATCTACATGCTTTGTTGAGTAGAAAACTTGTTTTGAATCATGTGGTTATGACAAGTAATTAGGTTTTTAAAGGTATCCAAAATTCAACATCCCACAATGTGTTAAACTTTCATAACTCAAAAGATCACATGTTTACATATAAAAAAAAAATCCAAGACTTGATCCTTAGCAAACAGAACATGTTAAACACATCTATGTGGTTAGATTGAGTCGATACAGCTTGCACCTATGATTTCTAGCTCATTAGATCCTTACCTTCATTAATAACAAATAATTTCTATATATATAATGAATCAGTCTCGTTGACAACAATAGTTGCAACACTGTAGTTTTTGTGGAAGAAGGGGCTTAACAATTAATTGGTATAGTCACTCTCTAATAACAGAGCAATAAACAAGGAGATGTGCGCTATCATATCTGTCTCTATTATGGTAGGTGCAATTTATGATACTAGAAGGCCAAAAGTAGACAAACTTTAACATAAATCTTTCTTGATTCTACTTTGAATTTCTTTTGCCACACAGATTTGGTGACCTATGATTAGGGGTGTCAACGGGTCGTGTTTGGTTCAGACTCAGGTGAAACCAGACTTGTACAGATTTTATGGTATGGTATCGGGTTTGTACCTGGGTCTAATCGGGTCCACTATAAGAAAAACAATATCTAGACCCGATAAGATCTACATGAACCTAATTAACCTGGACCAAACCCAATCAAACCATATTTTTTTTATCATTTTTACATTGAAAAATTGCTGGTCTTAATTGAAACTCTGGTAGGGTATGGGTCTGGTATAAAATTTCACAAACTATAACCAGGTAAAAGCATGAATGAGAACTTGAGGTCTAGACCCAGGTCTTCTTATTTATCACCGTACCCGAACCTTATAGGGTTTGGATCGGGCCAAATTCGTGTAAACCATACTCATTGACAATCCTCTACCTATGATGTTTCATTGTGTCAAATAGGTGTGCACCTATAATTTTTAGAGGGGCCAATATATATATATATATATATATATATATATATATATATATATATATATATATATATATATATATATATATATATATATATATATATATGATATCTATTGAATAAATAATGATAAACACAACTTATGATTCAGATCTTTCATAAAACATCTAAAAGTATATTTTTTTAGGCTCTTAAAAGTGAATTACACTACAAGAAAAACTCTAATTAGTGACAGAAATTTGCAACAAATTTTTTCCGTCACAAATTTGTGATGGATTAGCTAGAGAAAACTATCCGTCACTAACATTCGAATTATTT
The DNA here is from genome assembly GCF_984573655.1 of Nuphar pumila. Taxonomy (NCBI): domain Eukaryota; kingdom Viridiplantae; phylum Streptophyta; class Magnoliopsida; order Nymphaeales; family Nymphaeaceae; genus Nuphar; species Nuphar pumila. Next base: position 134,319,647 of record NC_143253.1, read on the forward strand.
GCGGAATTAGCGACGAAAAAAATTCTGTTGTGAATCTGTCGCTAATTAGCAACAGATTCACGATGGAACAATTTTGTCTCAAACTCCATCGCAACTTAGCGACAGATCAGCAGTAGAAATTTTTCGTTGTCAATCTATCGCTAATTAGCGCCAGATTCGCAATAAAAAAATTCTGTCGCCAATCTATTACTAATTTCTCCCATAAAACCCTAATGCGAGCCCTTTTCTTTTCCTTTCTGTTTCATCCCTCCTCCGTCGCCCACCGCCCTTCGCCTGTCGTCGATCGCCCATCGTCCGTCGCCTGCCGCCCGTTGAGCTCCCCATTTGACTCAGTCCCCCTCTCACCTCCGCTCCCCTCTCTTTCGCTCTCATCATTTTTCTGGCTGGCGAGCCCCATCTGGCAACCCCCTTCCGACCTCACCCTGTCTCCCTCTCCCGACTCTGGTCTCTCTCATCTGCCGACACCAACACCGACTCCTTTCAGGTAACCCCTGACGCCCCTCTCTCTTTCCTTTTTCGCCGGCCAACGATCCCCTTTCATTCCCTCCGTTTCCTTTTTTGCCAAGGAGGGGCCGAGCTCCCTAACTGTCTCTTGATCTTACGAGATGCGAGGGAGGGGCTCAACCTTCTCCATGTTCTTTTTTTGCCTGGGAAGGGCTGAGCCCCCTCCCTGTCTCCCTGTCTTACAGGATGCAAGGGAGGGGCTCAACCCCCTCTCTGTTTTATTTTCACTAGGGAGGGGCTGAGTCCCCTCCTTGTCTCCATGTCTTACGGAATGCGAGGGAGGGGCTCGACCCCCTCTCTATTTTATTTTCGTCAGGGAGGGGCTGAGCCACCTCCCTGTCTTACGGGATGCGAGGGAGGGGCTCAACCCCCTCCCTGTTCTATTTTCGCCAGGGAGGGTCCAAGCTCCCTCCCTGTCTCTCTGTCTTACAGGATGCGAGGGAGGGGCTCGACCCCCTCCCTATTCTTTTTTTCTCCAGGGAGGGGCCGAGCTACCTCCCTGTCTCTCTGTTTTACGAGATGTGAGGGAGGGGCTCGACCCCCTCCCTGTTCTTTTTTTGCTAGGGAGGGGCCGAGCCCCCCCTCCCTGTCTCTCTGTATTATGGGATGCGAGGGAGGGACTTGGCTCCCTCCCTATTCTTTATGTGCCAAGAAGGGGCCGAGCCACCTCCTTGTCTCCCTATCTTACGGGATGCGAGGGAGGGACTCATCCCCCTCCTTGTTCTTTTTTTGCCAGGGAGGGGCCGACCCCCCTCCTTATCTCTGTTTTACGGGATGCGAGGGAGTATATTATTTTCTATTGTATTGTTTTGTATATTTGTGCTTTACAGGTACGTAGCTGAGCTAATTGCGTGATGCTTAGTGCTAAGCATCACATGCGGTTAAAAATGCAATGTAAAAAGAAAAAAGAAAAAAATGCAAAGGCAAAAGCAATACAAATCGGGTAAGTACCTGTGCTGAGTAAGTGATGCATGCGCATCACAGGTTATTTAATTTCTTGGATGCAACACTTTTCTGTTCAGACACTCACTTAGTTGTGGATATCTAGGACTGCTTTGATGGAGTTCGGAGATCATGCTGAGCATGATTTTAATGTATGAAAATAGAAGTATTTTTATTTTTGAAGTTCGGATTTCATGCTAGTCATGGTAGTAGTTAGCGGGATATTGGAGTGTATTTACTGCAGGTACATATTTGACATTGTTTTGATATAAATGATTTGAATGTATTGCAATGTTTGATGTTACTGTATCCATGCTTGCATGAAGTTATTTTCAATTTGATTATGCCTTCCATATGAAATTGTATCATGAAAACATGCTTCAAATGAATGTATCATGTTATGAATGAGTTTGTACATGAAAATGAATGATAAGTTATCAATGCTACAAATGAATGGTTTTGCACATGAAAATATTAAGTTATTAATGCATGCATCATAGTTCTTCTGATTGAATGACATCATATATATATATATATATATATATATATATATATATATATATATATATATATATATATATATATATATATATATATATATATATATATATATATATATATATATATATATATATATCAAACCATTACATTTACCATGAATGCATAATAAATTAGATATTTTCTTCATCATAGCATTCTTATGATTCTCTTTTAACTTGTCACTACAAGAAAATCATGGATTAGCGACGGCTTATATCCATCGTTAATCTGTCGCTAAGCCGTCGCTAAACTGTTTAGCGACGGATTAGCGATGGATAGAGGTCATCGTGATTTTTTGCTCGCTAATTAGCGGAAAAACTTATCTGTCGTTAATTTCGTCGCTAATTTGCGACAGATTAGCGACAGACATTATCCATCGCTATTCCGTCGCTAAATTTAAAAAAGAAATAAAAAAAAAATGATCCTTGTCGGGCGGTATTCCGGCAGCAATAAGCCAGACTTATACCACATCTGACAGGCATTGCACATAATGATCACTCTGCCTCATCGCCGGACTTGTATCGTCCTCCGTGAACCAGTGCTCTCCGGCATCGCCGTCCTCCGTGAACCGGCGTCGTCGTCCTCCGTGAAACGGCGTCACCGTCTTCCGTGAACCGTCCTCCGTGAACCGATGCTCTTCGACGCCATCCTCCATGAACCGGTGCTGTCATCTTCCGTGAACCAGCGTCGCCGTCATCTTCCGTTAACCAGCGTCGCCGTCCTCCGTGAACCGGCGTCATCGTCCTTCGTGAACCAGCGCCGACGTCCTCCTGTAAACACCCCAAATTTTCACCCTCATCCAGTACTTGCATTTCATGTGTCATTGCATATCATTACATGTATTCTGCATATCATTTCATCGCATTGCATAGCATTGCATGTCGTTGCATGTCATTGCATTTCATTTTCGAGATCTAGCACTCCTATTTCAAAACATTCAATCCAGATTTGAATTTTAAAGCTTTTATTTCAAAATCAATTTCAAAACCTGGGTTTTATTCAATACTCTGTCATTTTCCAACCCCAGGACTTTATATTTCGAAATATTTTCTCAGAAAACAATCTGGATTCATTTCAAATTCAAATTTTAATCGATTTCAATTCACAGATGAGACCCATTGAGGTGGTGTCGCTTCTGAATTCCTCTATTCATCAAATTTCTTAAATTTTTGAAAGTTTCAGTCCGATCAGGACTCTATCTCAGAGTCCTAATCCGGTCAGAAGTCTGTTTTGAAATCTGTTTTACTTTCATTTTCAGTCTTTTTCGATTATTGTCAAAATTTAGGTCATTTTACAGAGTCCAGTTAGTTCAAAACTCTATTTTAGAGTTCGGTCGAGTTAAGAGTCTAACCCTGACTGTGTTTTCCGACTTATTTCATCATTTCTTGATAAAATCTTTCAAAAAAATTTACATTTGAATTCTAAAATTTAAAATCTCAGAGTCCTAAGAGTTCAGGACTCTAACTCGGAGTTCCAGTTCGCTTGAGACCCTATTTTCAAAGATCTTGCATTCGAGTAAGTCAGGGCTAGACTAGGGTTAGTCAGTGTCTTGGTTAGTGTTAGAGGTTTAGAAGAGTCAAAATTCATTTTAAAAACTCATTTTGAAGTTTAGTTTTTAAAACTAGTGTTTTTAAAGGTTTTTAAAAGATGTTTTAAAATTCAAATGTTAAAAATGCCAAGTGGCATTACATTTGGGGATTTTTTAGGAGAGTCTAGGGGTTAATTAGGTATTAAATAGGATAATTTAGGCTAGGGGTAGGATATTCTTTACACCCCAAAATCGCCCCCCTTAGAGAGTCCAAAAATTTTAGAAAAACTTGATTTTTTTAACCTAAAAAATTTTCTTTATAAAGAGGCCCTATGGGGGATGATTTTTCCAGCCACCTCCTATTGGATTCTTGGAGCTTCTCTCTCCTCTCCAGCCTTCCTCCATTGCTGCAACTCCAAGGTAAATAATTTCTTCAATTTTTAATATTTTATTTAGTGTTTTTAATGATTTAAACCTAGATCTAGGCTTGGACACCCCTCCTTATGAAGATCCAACCATGGTTTAACCTCAAGAACCATCAAGAATCAGCAAGAACGATCCAAGAAGGTGATCTAACCCTGTTTTATGTGATTTACAGGGATTTTAATCCATTAGAATTGATTTTAATATGATTCTTTACATTATTAACCAATAAAATATATGATTTACCCTTTTAATGGGTTAAATCTATGTTTTAAAGGTGATATCAAATTCCAGCCATTGATTCCCTGTTTTTATTTTATTTTCATGGTTTATTCATGTTTGTTTTACGTTCTATAGCATAAAATTAATTTTTATTTACTGTTTTATGGTTTATTTTATTGATTTACCTTAGTTAATGCATGGTTTTTTAAGTTTCTTAAATTTCTGTGTGTTTTAGGTTTAGAACAGTAAAGATAATGTTATTTCGGATTGAAGTACTCATTGTTTATTTCTGATTTTTTTATATGTAGTGCATGCATGAGCTATTGAGTTACTGTAGAAAAATCAGAGGTTTTGGATCTCAGGAACCCTGTCAAAAAAATTAGACATCAAATCGGGGTTTTAAAGCTTTAAAATCATGGTTAAAATCAAGAAGGTAACTTGCTGTTATGATATTTCTCTCATCTTATATCCGATTTTAGATCTGTAAATTGCTATGGATTCACATTGAGTAGATCTGTCTGCTGAGAAATTTTAGGATTTTTTGGTTACTGTTTAGTATTTTTCCCCTTTCAGGGAATCTGTTTTTAAATTTAAAACTCATTAGGGTTTACCAAAACCCTAATCAGACTTGTGTTAGTCATAAATCCCAAACCACAGATCCGATTCATGATCTGTAAAAAGTGAGTATTATTATTTTTCTGTATACTGTTCACCACTAAAATTTCAGAGATTGTTGTTTAGAATTACTATTTATGTATGTATTTTCAATCTGAAGTAGCCGTTTTAATCCCTGTTAAAAGTGATATATTTTAGCTCAGATTGCCGGAAGGGTTTCTCCCTAACCGGAGATGATTTTTCCAATCTGTAAATTGGGAAATCTCTGTATTTATTCTTAGTTAGTCTCTGTAAATTTTCATAAATTTCCATAGAGATTTGACCCCTGGTTCAGGTCTTGGATTGAAACTGGTTGGTGAATTAGGTCAAAAATAGCATATTTTTAGGGTTTAATGCAATTTTCGGATTAATTCAATGTCAAAAAATTATTTTTACAATTCCAATTCGACATTAGGGTTATAAAAAGTGCAGGTACCAATTTTTATGGATTTTGGAATCCATTTGATCTCTGAATTAAGCAAATTGCAAAACCGGGTTCCTGAAAGATCCAAAAACACTGCTAAAATCACAGTTTTTGTGATATTATTGGATTTTCGTGCATGAGCATATATTTTTAGGATTTAATCATGTTCATAATCATATTAGGATGCTTTAGGTTTAATTTTGTGCTCATTTGATTTCATTTAGTGTATAAAACTTAAGTTTTTACCAAAAATCTATTTCTAAAAACCCTGATTTCAAGGCCATAGTCTTGCTATCAGAGGCAATTTAGTCATTTGACCTAAATTTCGAAATCCCTAACCTTAATTTTCATGTGTTTAAGTATGTCATATCATATTTTAGCCTAATTTATTTGCATTCAAATTTCAAAACTTGCATTTTACCAAAATATCTTTCTGAAAACCCTAATTTCAAGGCCATAGTCTTGTTATTAGGGGTATTTTGGTCATTTTGACCCCAACTTCGAAATTTCATATCTTCTCTTTCATATTTATTTAATTTTATTTCATACTTTATCAATTTTGATTTAAGGGAATCATGGAAAAGGCTTATATCTAGCAAAATCCAGTAATTTCTAGATATTACTGGATAAACCTAGAAAAGCCAACATATCATCACTAACAAAGTTTTCTAGTTTTGCAGGTACATTGAAGACTTTATTTTTCATGTATTTAAATTTCAATAGTGATGTAATTTGTAATTAAACTTTGGAATAAGAATTTACATTTCCTGCTTAGCTTAGGCAGCATTGCATATAGTTTATTTTTTTAATAATGTGTGATGGATGATGATTCATGCATATTTTTACAAATTCACCATGGTCTACACGAATGGCATATGCACTAGCTTCTATGAAGTTTATAAACTTGGTGGAATTTGTATTTATGGCCATAGTCAGAATACGAATGATACTTAGATTTATGATTTTCACATTAGCCACATTCAGCCTACACTCTTAGGCTAACTTAAAAAAATGCACTGCATTTCTCAAAAATACAAAAAGTATTTCTCAATTCCTCAAATCCATATTCATTCATTTCATGCATTTGCCAATTCCAATCTCAATTCAAAGAAGTTCATTTTCTCAAAATCTCCTAAGTCTTATAGCAAAATCGATTTTCCCAAAAGCATTGAATTTCAAAGAATATTTCAAGTGTTTTTCAAGTTCATAAAATCAATTTTCCAAAGTTATGCAGTCAATTTCAAAGTTTGAAGTTAGAATTTTTCTAAGTCTTATTCAAAAGAATATGGATTTGCCAATGATATTTCAAGCATTTCCCAAGTTCCAAATTCAAATTTTCTAAGTTAGAATTTCAATTTCAAAGTTTGAATTCAGAGAAACCAAGTCTCTCAGAATCGATTTTCACCAAATGTCAAGGATTCCTCAAAATCGATTTTTACTTTTCTCAGAAGTACATTTCAAATCCCATTTCACGATTTTTCATATGATATCATTTCCAAGATTTACATTTTCTAAATATTTCAATCATTCAAAGCAAACATCATGTTTTCAAATGTGCATTTTCTGAAAATTCATAGCACATGCCTGATTCTATGTGCATTTAGAAATTAGAATATGATTTAGATAAGTTGAATAGAGCAGAGCAGTAGATTGATCCTTGGTTCGATTACGCCTGTTAAAGGTGGCAGGAACGGTCGAACCTCGAACCGACAGGCGAGTCCCATTCTACGGAATTTTCCCGCATTTTAAAACGGAGGCGAGTTATTTTCAAAAACTATTTCAAAGGTCAGTTTGATTCGCAAAAAGTTAAAAATTTTATGATGATAACAGGTTTGGCGACCGTGATGGGACCTGTCTTTGCCTGATCAATCTAATGCTCTACTTAGTTCAAATTGTCAAAATCGATTTCCATGGAATGTCAGCTTTGCTTTATGATATCATGTGAACCTAGGAGCCTAGAGTTCAACCCAGCTGACATGAAATGCATATAGACTAAGTATGGTTTGGTAGGACCATATTGAGGAGGAAATTTTCATGCTCACATAGACTTAGGTCTAATACAACCCTCCTCAATCTAGGCTTGATTGAAAACAATGTTTGCTCCTTCAAAATTTTCAAAATCTCTATCTCTTTAGGTTTTAGAGCCTTCTGATTTGATTGCATGTGCTCATGTTTTCAAAAACCACCCCACCTATATTGTCCCGGTCTTCACGTTGCTGGGCTCTCTTCCAAAACCATAGTTTGGGACAGAGCCTCACAACTGGGCCACCTATTTGTGTGAAACCCCCCCTGCCACGTACCAAGGGCCATAGTCCAACGTATATCGGCAGGTGCTCAAGGATGTTGGAAAACTTGAACCTAGAATCGGAGAAATTGATTTTATGCCACGTACATCGAGCCTTGACTTGAGTATATAGGCATAACTGGATTGGATACAGTTGATCTGAACCTTAGAGTTAGGATTAAGGTCCTACAACTATTTCAAAATTTGTGCATCTAGAGTCAGCTTTTAGGGAATGCTGTTTGTGCATACTTGTTTATGCAGAATTTGATTGAATATGTTATTTCCTTTTTATTTTCCATATTTTTCCCAATTTTCTAAAATACTGGACGATTTTCTCAAAATTCCCCAATCTATGTCCATGTACTGTCCATGTTTTAAACCTTGAATGATTTTCCAAATACTTTATTTTCCATTTATTTCTTCAAACCCTGGACGATTTTTCAAATTTCCCTTAATTTTCTTCAAAACTCCAGGTGATTTCCCATCTTTCCTGTCTTCTGGATCTCGAATTTCCTACTTTATTTTTATCCTGCCTGCATTTTCCTCAAATTTCCTGTATTTTCCCAAGTCTTATTCCAATTTTCCATGTTTTCCAGTCTGATGGCATCCAGTCAGCTTGATTCAGTCTTCCCTGAGGGTCACATCTCCTACGAGGTGCGACAAAGTCTTCCCGAACATCGAGTCCTCAGCACCGGATCCTTCTTTCCCCGGTGGTACTATTTATGGTTCAAAAACTTCTATCGTATGTTTCCGGACCATTTGGACGATTGTGGGTTAGAACTGGCGTTCGCAGTGGGAAAGCAGACAGTCAACGACAACTTGATCCATGCACTAGCAGAACGGTGGAATCCGAGCACTTCTACCTTCTGGTTCCCGTGGGGCGAGATGACGGTGCTGATAGATGAATTTTCAGAGATTATGGGATTGCCCGAGCCAGCCGGTCAGCCTGGAGATCCATTGGAGAAGCAATTTTTGATCAATGTCAAGGGCCTGGATCCCCGAGATGCTTTAGCTCGCATGACAGGACGCAAGTCTTGGCCATTGATAGAGGAGGATGAAAACGAATATGTGGACCTGCTCGAAATCTACAGACAGTATGGGACATTCGTAGAAGTCAGCTCGTTGTTCAGGATAGCTCGAGAAAGAATTCAGCATGCGATGGTTCTGTGCACGGTGGGATTAGCTTTCTTTCCCGACGGACAGAATTATATGATATCAGAATAGTTCAGCTTCTTAGGAGATGGGGAAGTCGACAGACCAGCCGCCTCTCCATTGCCATGGCCGCACTCGCCTTTTTATACCGAGGATTGACCCGTTTCACACTCGGAGAATCAATTCTAGTCGAAGGGTGCACCTACGCGTTGCAGTCTTGGTTCCTCCGACATGTGCCAGCCCGAGCCAGTTCCTTCAGATACAATGGTGAAAAGCTTCTACCAGTTGCGCGATATCGGTTCTTGATCGATAACCTTCAGAAGGAAGAAGTCGTATGGGACTACTTCGATCGTCAGAAATCACCTCCCAGATATACCTACGCTTATGGCAAGCGATTCAGGCTACTTGGCCCGTTCTTCTGCGCATACTATCATCCAGAGCGGTGCGTCAGGCAGTTCTCTCAGAGGCAGAAGCGCGTAGAGATTCATCCACTAGCAGGGGTTCTGCCAGAATTCGACCTCGCATCAGATCAGTGGTCCGGAGCATACCATTCTGCCAGACATGGCTGGGATTCCTTTGTCAATCTTACTATTTTTCCCGGTCCTCGTGTATCCTCTGATTATCCGGAGTGGTGAAAATTTGTCTGTCCCCCTCCCCTCTGTCAAGTGTATTATTGATGAAATCATGTTTTTCCCCTTAATAAAATTCCTTTATTTTACATTTCACTTTGGTTTGACGACCTCGCCTAGGTAACAAGGCATATTTCCAGTTGTTTATCTTGCAAAGAATAGCAACGCAATTGTCGTAATCCCAGCGACGACTCAATCCTTAGTAATGGGATATTATTTCAATTGTCTACCAAAATTCTCAACAAATATTTTCCTCCAAACCAAATTTCCTTCAGAAGCCTAATCATCAGTTCTACCTTGCAGAGAGCATCAGCAATATCCAAGAGAACATTTGTGATACCCGATGGGGAGGTCCACAGTTCTTCAAGATTGGGGGACGAATTGATTACAACACACTTAAGGGTCATCCTCTATTCTCCCAATTTATGAAGGCTAAAAAGGGATTTGATTTACTAGTAAAGCATGGCTACCAGCCTTTCCAAGGCTTAGGCAAAAATGAAGATGGTCGTCTTGAACCAGTGATTCCTCAACACTGCCCTAAAAGGGCTGAATTGGGCTTTAATGGCCGAAGATCTCAGAAAGGGACTGTTTTCATTAAGGGAGTGCATTAGAAGAATTTATTTGTCTTTCCTTTTCTATTCTTTTGTCGAGATGATATCCCATTTCATTTTCATCATTGTCATTTTGATTAATTCTATCTTTCAATAAAGTTGCCAGTTTCCTTTGTCTATCTTGGTGTCATTTGTCTCTTTACTCCTCAATATTAAATCTTCACAAAATTGAAATCATTTTGCTCTTTTATCTTTCCAATTATTTTCAATAAAAGTAATTTATTTCATGATGAGCAATTTCCCTAAATCAATTTATCCTCCAATTTTCAGAATGTCTTCCCGATCTATCAAGAAGCTCGTCTTTAATCCAAAAGCTTGTTCGAAATTAGCAATAATTCATCAGGTCAGAATAAGAACAGAATGTAGTCAAACTGCAAAGCAGTCAGAAGAATCCGCAGAGTTCGATTCAGCTCTTCAGGAACTGCCAGAATTTGCATCGGTTCAGAAACAAGATGAGCCATCATCCTTAGTTCAAGACCCGACTGAGGATATCAATATCGGATCAGAAGACGATCCTAGAATTCTCAAGATTGGCAGTGGTTTGAGCCCAGGAGAGAAAGAAAGGCTCACTAATTTCCTCAAGCAGCATGAAGAAGTATTCGCATGGACTTATGAGGATATGTCAGGTTTAGATCTGAAATTGGTGGAACATCGCCTCGTTTTGAAGCCTGAGGCGAAACCAGTCAAGCAGAAGTTGAGAAAAATGGATCCTCGAATCGAGCAACAGGTCAAGGAAGGACTTGAGGATCTGCTTAAAGCAGGATTCATTCGAGCAATTGATTACCCGAATTGGTTGGCGAATATCGTAGTAGTTCCTAAGAAGAATGGGAAAGTGCGAATCTGTATCGACTTTCGTGATCTCAATAAAGCCACTCCAAAGGATGACTATCCGCTCCCAAACATTGATCTCCTAGTCGATAACACAGCCGGGCATGCTATGTTCTCCTTTATGGACGGATACTCCGGATATAATCAAATCAAGTTGGCCACTCGTGACCAATCTAAAACATCCTTTACCACGCCATGGGGCACTTTCTGTTACACGGTTATGCCTTTTGGGCTTAAGAATGCTGGAGCCACTTATCAGCGCGCTATGGCCGTTATTTTCCATGATCAGATGCACAAGAGTATGGATGCATATGTCGATGATATTCTGGTGAAATCCAAAGAAGAGGAAGATCACATCGAAGCTCTCAATCAAGTCTTCAAGCGACTCATTCTTTACAAGCTAAGACTCAATCCACAAAAATGTGTCTTTGGAGTCGAATCAGGCAAGTTGCTAGGCTTCTTGGTCAGCAAGAAGGGGATAGAAATGGATCCCACTAAGGCCAAATCTATCATTGGCATGCCGCCCCCGACTAATCTCAAAGAATTGCGTAGCCTTCAAGGACGCATGCAATCAATTCAGCGATTCATTTCTAATTTGGCCATGAGATGTGAGCCTTTCAATCATTTGCTCAGAAAAGGAGTGAGGTTCGAATGGGGACCAGAGTGTCAGCAGTCGTTCGAACGCATCAAGAAATATCTTCTCAATCCTCCTGTTTTAAAGCCGCCAGAATTAGGGAACCCCTTATTGCTATACATTTCAATTAATCGAGTTGCTTGCGGCGGATTCTTGGCGCAATACAAAGAA